>NC_083411.1:64372791-64496896 GCF_020745735.1 Hemiscyllium ocellatum
TTGGCCATGTCTATCACTGAAAAATATTTGTATTTGGGTGAAAGAGACATTAAAAATGGCACAGGGATCTGCAACCAAGGGTGCTTTTTGGTCAAGATTGGGTCTCTTTCCGGTAATCTACTGTCAGATGTGAAGTTCAGTCTGTCTTTTTACCAGATGAACTATGGACTTCTACTGGTATACCTTGTTGCTCTAATCATTTGATTACAGGTAAAACATCAGAATGGAGACAAAACTAATGGAGTATTGTTTAGTACATGCTGGGAGAACTCCAGTAAAAGTGGGTCATCTTTAACAGGTCGCAGTCATTTTTGTCCTTTGCCCAAATGGGATGATTCTGCCATTCTTCCTGTTTGAGATGTCGTATTGACCAAATAACATTAGATTAGATTACTTACAGAGTGGGATGGAAATAGGCCCTTCGGCCCAACAAATCCACACCGACCCGCCGAAGCGCAACCCACCCATACATTACGTCTTACATAACACTACGGGCAATTTAGCATAACCAATTCACCTGACCTGCACATCTTTGGACTGTGGGAGGAAACCGGAGCATCCGGAGAAAGCCCCCACGAGACACGGGGGAGAACGTGCAAACTCCACACAGTCGCCTGAGGGGGGAATTGAACCCGGGTCTCTGGCGCTGTGAGGCAGCAGTTGTTAACCACTGTGCCACCATGCCGCCCACTAACATGGCCATTCTCCAAAGTGTAACAGCAAATGTATTGAGTTAATACATCTATCGCTAATAGGGCCTGTGGTATGGGTCTAACCCATACAGATGTAAAAATCTCGTTGGCTTCAATCTTATTGGCAGAGGCTTAGTTTTCTCAAGTCTTAGTTCTTTCCCCTACTCCTACAGCAGTTCTGCTATCCCTCCAGGTAAATTATGTCCATCAATTAAGGGTAAACATGTTAGTTCTGCACTAATGTCAAAAAGGCAGTCAACTTTCCTATCACCCACCCCATCAAAATATAGCAGCTATCCAATGGTTCTCGATGGCCGTGAAAATAATGGGCTCAAAGATGGTGATGGGTTGCTCTAGTTTTTTATTAATGAGTTCTTTTACCTGAAGTTCAGTACAGCGCTGGAGCTGTTCTAATAACATAAGATGCTCGTTCAAGGACAACCTCTCCCATTCAGACTCTTTCTTATCCAGTTTGGGGGCCTGTTTTGTCAGTATTTCCCTTTTCTAAGTTGCACCTTTTAGCCAAATCACCCTCTTTTCCACAACTGTCGCACTTCCCTGGGTTTTTCTCAGTGTTAGGAGCCTCTATGGTCTGCATGGCTCTGAGCTTCAATTCTATAGTTGCCCCCAGACGATTAGCTTCCTCTATTACTTCACCACAAGTGGGTGAGCTTTTTATCCAAATCATGACATTGTACTTTTAACATCTTAGCTAGTTCAAACTGTAAGGCTGCTCCGAAAGCAGCCTTTACTCGGACCAAATTTCGTCCTCTTTCTTGGATTGTTATTAGGAGCTAGACCAGGAAGCTTGATCCAGACATCAACAAATCTCTGCAAAGTTTTTAACATCTTCACTTCCATTCTGTTGGCATGCAGGTTTTTTACTCCAATCAGTTTTAGATGGTCCAAATTTTTGCAGCCAATTGTGGATTGCCTGCCAACTGTGATTTAAAGTCTGTTCTTCCTGTCCCATGTGGTTGTTAACCCTGCAGTACAATGTTTGTCCTGCATTGTTCCCCATTGTGGCAAACAAGATTAGAACTCCATCCATAGACTGTCAGGTAGATATTTTCTTGAGTTTTTCTAACCCTTTCCATGTTTTCATACCTCCCCTCTTCAGGTGTGGCAATTCTTTGGGCCTACTTTCAACTAGTTTGTCTCATGGATTAAAATTGGATAAATTTATATCTTATCACAAACCTCTCCCTCAATCTTTACTTTTCTTCCCTTCTGTCGTTTCCTCCATACAGGCCTCAGAACAACAGGGGGTGCCTCTTATCTTCTGAACTGATGGATGTGTCAGAACTTCCCTCAGGGCAGTGGGCACCACTGATAGTACGAATCTTATCTGGGCCATCACCTGGAGGGGCTGGTTGAGGCAAGGGTTTTGGATACAATGGGGCAATCACGTAGGGAGGAGGTGACGTGTGTGACATAGTTTTAATTGTTCTAATTCCTTTTGAGTTTGTGATAATTCTTTCTCTGTGGTTTTTAATTCCTCTCAAACAGGTTTTATTTCCTCTCTTAGACTATGAATTTCTCTATCATAATTCAATTTTTCAATTATTTCTTGTCTCTATCTGAGTTGTGTTACACAGAGTGACCAGCAATTTTTTTTCTTATTTTTATATGGGTAGTCTTTCCCCAGACCCATTTAATATCATCCAGGGACCACTGCCCATGGAGGGTCCATACTTTAGACAAATTTTAGTCAGAGTCGTAGGATGGTCAAGTTGTTGTTCAATATGTTCCCTTAATTTCTACAAGACTTCATCCACAACAATGTCAGGTGGTGCCTGACCACCTTTAACTTTGGTAGGTAGTTCAAATTTAGACATTATCCCTGGATTTCAGGTTAGATTTGAACCAAAATAGACTCTCTAAGAGTCATAGACAATGGCTCTCCTTTTTCTGTCCTATGTCTCAGATCGAAACTGTCTAGTAGTTTCAGATCGCGTCAGACAGGGAAAATCTCAGACCACCACTCCCCGCGTTGGATGTTTATTACATGAAGAGTCTGATCTCATGATTAGATTAGATTAGATTACTTACAGTGTGGAAACACCTCGGCCCAACAAGTCCACACGCAGCCGAAGCGACCATACCCTACATATACCCCTTACCTAACACTACGGGCAATTTAGCTAGCCAATTCACCTGACCCGCACATCTTGGACTCACCCGGAGGAAACCCACGCAGTCCTTACCTCTCGGTGACGATTAGATTGAAATGATTTTCAAAACCTCTTCCCATTATCCTTTTGCGATCCTGCTGACTACGCCTAGTTGTTGGGTACTCATGTCCCCGATAGTAGGAATAACCAGGCAGGGATCTACACGATGTTTTCTTGAAATCTTTATTGCAGAAGCATGGTGTTAATGGTACATAGCAAGGTGATGCAAAGCAGATCTATCTGTATTTGCCTCACATTCTTATACTTTATTTTCTCCATTCTATGCTTTCGTTTACCCAATCCTTAGTGTCCACTTATCATCCCATTTACTTCTAACCAATCACATTTTACATGTCCAACCACAAGACGTTTCTCGTTATTCTGTAGTTATCTGTTAAGCTAGGCATGACCAAAACTTGCTCATCAACATCACTTGCTCCTACCGTAATTGCCAGATGTTTCCTTTAAGGATAATTCACTTGCGACCAGTTTCATGCCTGCAGCTAATGTTTGAATTCCGATTGTCTCAACACAATAATGTCTTTCCTTTACCCTTCTCAGACTTACCCACATGAACTCTGTTGTATCCCACACAGGGGCTCCCCAATTTCAGAATGTTGGACTTACAAATGCGAGTAATTATGAACATGATCCTGTACTGATTTTCAAGTTTGAAGACCTGACATTTCTTACACTTATGAATGGCTGCTTCCCATTGTCCTGAATTGTGCTAATGACATGTAAACAAATTGACCTGGGAGCTGCCTGTATATTCCTCTCTTACCATGTCTGTGCTTTTTGATATGCCATTAATTATCGCAATTGATCCCTTGACACCACTAGATAGTTTGACACCCTTTGCATAAATATTGGCCCCAGTGCAGTTCAGACTATCCCAAAGTACAGCTGCACCTTTCCCTAGTGCAAATGGCGCACAGATCAGAGTCATTTCTCCCACACCAGGCTTTCAGCAGTATACTTGTCTTCCTCATTGGATTTGGCCTATGCTAATTTACAGGCGAGTTAGGTAATCATCCAAAGGTTATAATCTTCAAATTCTGTAATTTGCTGTTACCTACACAGACCATTACCACTGGACCCTCCCCTATCTTTGAAAATAGCTTTTCAACTCTGAGTAGATATCTGAAACCCTGGTACAATGGCAGGCAAAATAGCCACCTAATACTGAAGATTTGTGCTCCAGAATTTGCCGCTCCCCTAGCCAAGCTGTTCCAGTACAGTTACACTGGCATCTACCCAACAATGTGGAAAATTGTCTGGAAATAAAATGCAGGACAAACCCAGACAGTCCAGTTATTGCCCCATCAGTCTCCTCTTGTTCATCAGTATAGTGATGGAAGGTGTCATCAACAGTATTATTAAACAGCACCTGCTCAGCAATAGCCTGCTCAGTGACGCCCAGTTTGGATTCCACCAGGGCCACTCAGCTCCTGACCTCATTACAGCCTTGGTTTAAACATTGAAAAAAAAACTGAATTCCAGAGGTGAGGGGAGAGTGACAGGCCTTGACATCAAAATTGTAGCTAACTGAGTGTGGCATCAAGGATCAGAAACAAAACTGGAATCAATGGGAATCCAGGGGCAAATTCTTAGGTGGTTAGAGTCAAACCTGACACATAGGAAGGTGGTCATGGTTGTTGGAGGTCAGTCATCTCAGCTCCAGGACACTTATGCAGGAGTTCCTCAGGGTAGTGCCCTAGGCCCAACCATCTTCAGCTGCTTCATCAATGACCTTCCCTCCATCATAAGGTCAGAGGTGGGGATGTTCGATGATAATTGCACAATGTTGAGCACCATTTGCAACTCCTCAGATACTGAAGCAGTCCATGTTTAAATTTAAGAAGATCTTGACAATATCTACGTTTGGGCTGACAAGCGACAAGTAACATTGACCACCTCCACTAAAAGTCATTCTAAATACCACCCCTTGACAGTCAATGGTGTTACCATTACCAAATCCCCCACTGTCATCATCCTGGGGGTTATCATTGACCAGAAACTTAACTGAACTTACCATATAAAAAACATTGGCTACAAGAGCAGGTCAGAGACAAGGGATACTGCAGCGAGTAACCCTGACTTCCCAAAGACTGTCCAATATCTACAAGGCACAAGTCAGGAATGTGATGGAACACTCCCCACTTGCCTGGATGAGTGCAGCTCCAACAACACTCAAGAAGCTTGACACCTTCCAGGATAAAGCAGCCCACTGATTGGTATTACATTCACAACCATCCACTCTCTGCACCAACGATGCTCAGGAGCAGCAGTTTTTACGATCTACAAGAACTATTGCAGAAATTCATTGAAGATCCTTAGACAGCACCTTTCAAACCCACTATCAGTTTCATCTCAAAGAACAAGGGCAACACCACCACCTTCAAGATCTCCTCCAAGCCATTTACTCTCCAGTTTTGGAAATATATTGCCATTCCTTCACTGTCACTGGATCAAAATCCTGGAATTCCCTCCCTAAAGGCATTGTGGGTCAACCCACAGCAGGTGGACTGCAGCAGTTCAAGAAGGCAGCTCACCACCACCTTCTCAAGAACAACTTGGGATGGGCTATAAATGTTGGCCCAGCTAGCGACACCCACATATCCCACAAATGAATAAAAAGAAGTGAGATAACGAGAGTTCAGAGTTCGTGTTAGAGTAAAAAGTAAGGCTGGTAGGATTAGAGAACAATAGATGAATAAAGATATTGAGGTTCTAGTCAAGAAAAAAAGAATCATATGTCTGATAGAGACAACTTGGTTTAAATAAACTTCTTGAGCAATATAAAGAGGGTAGGGGCATTCTTAAGATGGAGATCAGGAAAGCAAAGAGCAGAAATGAGATAGCTTTGGCAAATAAGGTTAAGGATAATCCAAAGAGATTCCACAGGTTTATTGGGAGAACTAGGAAGGGTCATGAAAAAGCTTTAGTGGGTAAGGTTAAGGATAATCCTAAAGCGTTCTACACTTATGTGAGGAACAAGAGGATGGCCAAATTGAGGGTCAGGCCGATCAGGGATAGTGAAGGGAACTTGAAGGGTCCTTAATGAATACTTTGCTTCAGTAGTCACTACTGGGAGGGAACTTGATGTTTCAGAGGACAGCATGAAACAGATTGATATGCTAGAATAGGTTGATGTTAGGAAGGAAGATGTGCAGAAAATTTTGAAAAACATAAGGATAGATAAATCCCCTGGTCCAGACAGGATAATTCTTAGATTACTACAGTAAGTGAGGGAAGAGATTGCTGCACCTTTGCTGATGATTTGCCACTGGAATTGTAGCAGGTGATTAGAGGGTGGAAAATACTTGTTTGAGAAAGGAAAAAAGGATAATCCTTGGAATTATGTCAGTGGTGGGCAAATGCTGGAGAGTGCTCGAGAGAGAGGATTTATGATTATTTGATTGATTGATTGTAGTTTGATTAGAGACAGTCAGCATGGCTTTGTGAGGGGCAGGTCATGCCTCACAAACTTATTGAATTCTTTGAGGATGTGATAAAACACATTGATGAAGGTAGAGCAGTGGATGTGGTATACATGAATTTTAGCAAGGTGTTTGATAATGTTCCACACAGTAGGCTCATTCAGAAAGTAAGGTGGCATGAGATACAGGGAAATCTGGCTGTCTGGATATAAATTGGCTGGCCCATAGAAGACAGAGGGTGGTGATAGATGGTAAGTATTTAGCCTGGAGCTTGGTGACCAATGGTGTTCTGCAGGGATCTGTTCTAGGACTCCTGCTCTTTGTGGTTTTTATAAATGACTTGGATGATATGAAAGTTGGTAGAGTTGTGGATAGTGTGGAGGGTTGTTGTGGGTTGCATTGGAACATTGATAGAATGCAGAACTGGGCTGATGGAGTTCAACCTGGAAAAGTGTGAAGTGATTCACTTTGGTGTACCATGCTTCTTTTTCCTAGGGATGAATTTCTGTTGTGTTTCCAGAAACTCCTGCCATCGCTGTTCCACTGTCTTTCCTGCTAGGCTCCTCTCCCAGTCGATTCTACCCAGCTCCTCCCTCAAACCTCTGTAGCTGCCTTTATTGGGCTATAACTTCAACAGATGAACCAACATGTAGCAATAACTTCAACAGATGAACCAACATCTAGCTGAAGAAATTCCTCCTCATCTTAATTTTCAAAGGTCATCCCTTCACTACGAGGAAGCATCTTCTCTACATCCACTCTATCCAGGTTTTCAGTATACCGTAAGTTTCAATGAAGTACCCCTCATCTTTCTAAGCTTCATCGATACTGACCCAGAGTCCTCTACCACTCCTCATATGTCAAGCCCTTTGTCCCCAGGATCATTCTTGTGAACCACTCATGTGAAATAACCCATTAATGTGTTGGATCTTTAGTTTGACCATATCAATAACCAATCAAAATTTAAGTGGCATTAGTAGCTGATGCACAGATTTGCCAGTCAATAAAATGAGACCACCGTGGAGATTTCTCACTAAAAGAGGCTGTCAAGTTTGAAAGCTTTTGAAGACAGAAACTGCTGAGCTGTTTCTCTGTCTGTGACAGTGCGCTGCACTCCCAGGACTGTACCTGAGAGCCAAGTTAAATATATTGTTGGATATAATTTCAGTCATCTCAAAAAAAGACCTTAGATTATGTACAAGATCCATAGCAAGTATGACACCCTACTGCCCTCTACTACCCTCGAGGTAATTAGGGATGGACAATGAATACTGGTCTGGCCAGTGATGTATCCCTTGAATAAATATGCAAACAAAAACCTCATTTCAATCTGAACTGCCCTGCTATAAAGCAGCACTGCAGAATGGGAGCTTGTACATGTCCAATTGGGATCTCTGATGAGGAACAGGAGGGATACCAATAGCAACAGCACAAGGACAAACAGCAGCAACCCTCTCGACAGGCACATCCCTCTCCATCACACAGACATGGTGGAGACAGAGACCTAGTTCCAAGGGGGATATATGCCTGGCAAAAGGTATGTAAGTAGAGGATTGGCTTCCTCAATTGACAGATAAATAGTGCCTTGCAACAGTCAGACCTCTGTGCCATGTCTTTGCTGATATCTGCAGTCTCCTGGAAGAAAACCTCTTTCTAATGGAGTCAAGGTGGGTATGTATTATCAGTGTTGTCTAAGGTTAGTACAGCCCTGAACAGCTTCACGTCCAGACTCAGGATTTCAGTCAGCTGACCAAAAGTACATCTCTCAATGTGTGCTATACTATAACTGTCAAAGATGTTACTTTGATTCTGATGAGGCAACTGAAATTCTATGGATTATTGTCGTGTACGTACATGACCTTCTGCCAGTTTGGAGAAGTCTGATTGGATTCCAATGTAGAATTTAATTCCTTTAGAGGTCCCTCCAGGGTAAGCCCTCGGATCAGGAGTATGGTCAGAATCACATAAGGTAATGTCGCAGTGAAATAAACCACCTGAGCACAGAATAAATTATTAGATATTCCCATATTCTCCATTTAAAGTATTCAACTTAACTGAATATTAAAGCAATAGGACTTTAATCGATGCAGAGAATGAAACAGAATAGAATTAGAGAAATAATAATCAGCTGGAGTACATATTTGAAACTGAGATAGGTACTGTAACTGAAATTAAATCATACATTATTTTTCTAAGATATGATATATACTCATGAAAAGTTATATGTCAAAGGGTAAGATTTTAATTCAAAGATAGGGAGTTTGCTGTCACAAGAGAGAGATTTTGGAGAGATTGTAATCCATTCTGACCTATAAACAAGCTATTGTACTTACTATGTCGCAGACTGTTCCCATCAACCCAACCACCAACAGTAATGCAAGGGGATAATAGCTTGTAAGCAAACACGAGAAGCTGAACACATACCTTCACAGGTGTGCTGTTCTATATTGCTATCCAGTAAGTTTACATCACAGCATGTTTGGTTTCATATTCAGAAGTGGGTAGTAGTACAAAAAATTTGTACTTTTGGGTTAAAGATCAGGGTTCAACACATGCATGAGGGAAACAAAATTCCCCAGAGTCCCTGTAGCAGTGACTGAAATCCTTAAAATGAGGGAGACATTGCAGGAATACTGCTGTTCTTTTCCTCAGGAGAAAGATCCACAGATCTCCCTCAGGCCTGAAGTGCCAATTAAGTTTTATGAATCTCCCACTCTTCAATGAGACACTGTTAACATTACCTGGGAGATAAACCAGCCACTTCACAAATAATTTATAAGCTCTAGTTTTATTGTTATAGAAATCTGTATTTTTATAATTGTTTTAATTCTACTCAGCACTAATCATTTACCTTTCCTGAAGATTTGATTCCTTTTGATAACACCGCCCCAATTATGAGCCAGGCCAGAAACAGACAGAGGGCTAAATACCAGACGATCTCCCCAGTCTCATCCATTGAACTTGTACGGCGTAAAACCGCTTTACTGAACAAAATAACAATAGAAAACAGTTTGTCTAAGGTCAAATGTCTTTGCACAGAGACACCTTATAAGGTTAACAGGTTTTGTCTAGGTATTTTTCAATTATCCTGTTGAAAAGTGTTATTACATATCTTTGGAGCAGATAGGAAATGAACTCAGACCTGCTGGCTCAGTTGAAGGGACATTACCACCACATCACAAGGGATCTTCAAGATTTTGTTCACACTGTGAACGCTGATGAAATTCCTCAGATTCTAATTTAATTCAAAAACAAACATTCATAAGAAATGATTCATTGACTGCTTTACCATGCACAGGAACCCCTTCATTGACTTCCTGACTATAGATATGAATACAGGAACAGAGGAAGGCTATTTAACCCCTTGAGCCTGTCCTACCATTAAATGAGTTTGTGACTGATCTGGGACCTGACCTCCACCACCTCAGCTTCGCCCTCACTCCTTAATGAAATAGATAAAAGTCTGAGATGAATAAGGAAATCTAGCAACTCAGAGACACATGCTAAAGGCAAAACTGACCGACCCCAGCAACCTCTACATCTGGACAATGTTCCTTTTAATCACTGGAGAAAAATAGCAACTAACATGCTTACAGTGCACGGGCAGGATACATCCTCATGACTGATAACTTCACTAAACTAATAACTGTTTGATGAATTGGTAATATGATGAATGTAAGCATTACTTAAATAATTCCTACTATTGTCAGTTTATTTGGCATATCAAAGTAGATAGTATCTGACAATGGATCGCAGATCTTTGTCAAACCAACCTAAGGCATGTGTGTCAAAGGAGGAGTGACTCATATCCCCCTATCAGCTTACTATCCGAGGTTCAGAAAAGATTTACAAGGATGTTGCCATGGTTGGAGAATTTGAGCTGTAGAGAGAGGTTGAATAGGCTGCGGTTGTTTTCCCTTGAGCATCAGAGGCTGAGATTTATAAAATCATGAGGGGCATGGATAGGATAAATAGACAAGGTATTTTCCCTGGGGAGGGAAGTGTCCAGAACTGGAAGGCATAGGTTTAGAGTGAGGGGGAAAGGTATAAAAGAGTCCAAAGAGGCAACTTTTTCATGCAAGAGTCATACATGTATGGAATGAGCTGCCAAAGGAAGTGGTGGAGGCTAGTACAATTGCAACATTTAAAAGGCATCTGGATGGGTATATGAATAGGAAAGTTATGGAAGGATATGGGTCCAGTGCTGGCAAGTGGGACGAGATTGGGTTGGGATATCTGGTCAGCATGGACAAGTTGAACTGAAAAGTCTGTTTCAGTGCTGTACATCTCTATGACTCTATTAATGTTGTTAATACTGTTTCAATATATTTTTATAATTATTAAAAGGACAACAGGTACCTGTATAAAACAGTTTCATTTGTCTGTTTGCGACCTCTTATCTTTGGAAAAAAGGGTTATGTCAGGTTATATCTCAACATCAATGTGTGATATACCATTTCGAAAAATGGTCATGATGCCAGCAATATATCATGGCATGTGACATAGTGGTACAAAGTTCTCAGTCTCCATCTTACTGACCTCTAGCCTCTTGCAGCATGACATGCTGAGAAACATACTACAGTACATTTGATTATTGAGCTTGAGTCCAAACGCACAATTGTCAGTGACTGTAGTGTACACTAGTAAATATGAGGAGCTATAACAAGTCTATTGAATTCTTTAGTACTGCATAACCCACATTTCATCTTTATGTTATATGCGTGAATAAAAGTGTCACAGTGTGATAGTTGCAAATCACCAGCATTTCATGCCATATCAAGTCAAGGCCAGAAAGAGAGAATACCCAAGGAACTAATAATAAAAGGGAACTTAAGCTAATTAATATCAGCAGTGAAAAAGTATTGGAAAAAACTAAGTGATGAAAAGCCAATAGATCCCCAGGACCTTAAGGGGTACATCCTCATCTGGAAAGAGGTATCTACAGAGATAATGGACCAATGAGTGAATATGTTTCAGAATCCCTATGGTTTAGAATGTCTCAGTGAAATTAGCAAATGTACCATTACTTTCCAAGAAAAAACAGGAAAGTGAAAATAGGAACTGACTGACCAGGCAGCTGACATCAATTGATGGAAAAATGTTTTAATGTTATCATCAAGAGAAACTTAACAACCCATTACAAACATGTTATACGATACATATTTACTAAATGAAAATCATATTCAATTAATTTGTTAGATGCTTTCTTGGTTACAAATAATGAAGAATTTGGATTTTCAAAGGTATTCAGTTATGTCGGAGAAAAGATTAGTGTACAAATAAAATGGTCATGGAGTTAAGGGGGCACATCAGCATGGATGGAGAATAGACAGCATGATTTCAAAAGGCAGATCATACTTGACTAACTTAATTGATAATTTTTAATGAAATAATGGATAATGCTGATGATGGAAATCCAATGTATGTTGTATATATCGATTTTAAAAATACATTTGACACATTAAAAAAACTGGTTAATAAAACTGATGCTTCTGGTATAGGAGGACCTGTGTCCAACTGTGTTTTAAAATGGCTTAAATGTAGAATACAATGAATTATAGGAATTGGTTATTGTCATAGTGAAGGATAATATACAGTGGTGTATCCCAAGGATCAATACTGGATCCATGATTTGATTTGCGTTTACTCTAAATAGCCTGACTCCAGAATGCAGAATAGTACTTCAAGATCTTGCGGAAGAAACCAGACTTCAAGAATTGGTGAGCAGTGACAATGATAGAAATTGCCTCCAACTTTAGACCATCAGACCATAAGACATAGAAGTGGAAGCAAGGCCATTTGGCCCATCGAGTCCACTCCGCCATTTAATCATACCTGATGAGCATTTCAACACCACTTACCCGCACACTCCTCGGAGGCCTTAATTCCTTGCAAAATCAAAAATTTATCAATCTCTGCCTTGAAGACATTTAACGTCCCAGCCTCCACTGTGCTCTGTGGCAATGAATTCCACAGGCCCACCACTCTCTGGCTGAAGACATGTCTCCTCATTTCCGTTCTGAATTGAACCCCTCTAATTCTAAAGTTGTGCCCACGGGTC
Organism: Hemiscyllium ocellatum; assembly: GCF_020745735.1. NCBI lineage: Eukaryota > Metazoa > Chordata > Chondrichthyes > Orectolobiformes > Hemiscylliidae > Hemiscyllium > Hemiscyllium ocellatum. Next base: position 64,385,162 of record NC_083411.1, read on the forward strand.
CACGTCTCCTCACCTAATGGAAACAACTTCCCAGAGTCCACCATTTTAAGCCATGCATTATCTTGCAAGTTTCTATTAAATCTCCCCTCAACCTTCTAAACTCTAAACAATCCCAGGATCCTCAGTGTTCATCGTATGTTAGGCCACCATTCCAGGGATCATCCAGGTGAATCTCCGCTGGACACGCTCCAGTGCAGTGAGTCCTTCCTGAGGTGTGGGGCCCAAAATTGGACAAACTACTCTAAATGGGGCCTAGCTAAAGTTTTATAAAGTCTCAGAAGCACATCGCTGCTTTTACATTCCAGCCCTCTTGAGATAAATGACAACATTACATTTGCTTTCTTAATCACAGATTCAACCTGCAAATTAACCTTTAGAGAATCCTGGACTAGCACTTCCAGATCCCTTTACACTTTGGCTTTAGGAATTTTCTTACCATTTAGAAAATAGTCCATGCCTGTATTCTTTTTTCCAAAGTGCAAGACCTCACATTTGCTCACTTTGAATTTCATCAGCCAGTTCCTGGACCACTCTCCTAAACTGTCTAAATCTTTCTGCAGCCTCCCCACCTCCTCAGTACTACCTGCCTGTCCACATAACTTCCTAAGATCATCAAACTTCACCAGATTGCCACCAGTCCCTTCATTCAGATCATTAACATAAAGTGAACAGCTGTGGCCCCTACACCAAACCCTGCGGGACACTACTGGTCACTGGCTGCCATTCCCAAAAAGAACCTTTTATCCCAATTCTCTGCCTTCTGTCAGACAGCCAATCCTCAATCCATGCCAGTAGCTCACCTCAAACACCATGGGCGCTCATCTTACTCAGCAGCCTCTCATGAGGCACCTTATCAAAGGCCTTTTGGAAGTCTAGATAGATTATTTTTACTGGGTTTCCCTGGTCTAACTTAATTGTTACCTCTTCAAAGTATTGAAAGGTTTGTCAGGCACAACCTCCCCTTACAAAATCCATGCTGACTTGTTCTAATCTGACCTGCACTTCCAAGAATTTAGATGTCTCATCTTTAACAATGGATTCTAGAATTTTACCAACAACTTAGGTGAGGCTAATCGGCTTATAATTTTCCATCTTGAAGAAGGGGATAACAACAGCGATTTTCCAATCATCTGGGACTTTCACTGACACTAATCTTTGAAAGATCACAACCAGCACCTCCGCTATTTCCTCTGAACTCTAGGATGTAGCCTATCGAGGCCAGGAGATTTAAGAATTTTTACATCTTTTAGCTTCTCTAGCATTTTCTCTTTTGTAATGGCTACCATACTCAACTCTGTCCCCTGACTCTCCTTAATTGTTGGGATATTACTCGTGTCTTCCACTGTGAAGATTGACGCAAAGTACTTATTAAGTTCTTCAGCTATTTCCTTATCTCCCAGCACTAGCCTTCCTACATCAATTTGGAGCAGCCTAATGTCTACTTTTGCCTCTCGTTTGTTTCTTATGTATTGAAAGAAACTTTTACTACCATTTCTAATATTACTGGCTAGTCTACCTTCATTTGATCTTCTCCTTTCTTATTTCTCTTTTTGTTATTCTTTGTTTGTTTTTGTACTCTTCCCAATCTTCTGATTTCCGAGCGCTCCTGGCCACTTTATAGACTCTCTCTTTTTCTTTGACACATTTCTTGACTTCCTTTGTCAGCTATGGCTGTCTAATCACCCCCACCCCCTCACCCGATAATCTTTATTTTCCTTGGGATGAACCTCTGTACTGTGTCCTAAATTACATCCAGAAACTCCTGCCATTGTTGCTCTGTCTTCCCCACTAGGCTCTGCTTCCAGTCAATTTTCTTCAGTTCTTCTCTCATGCGCCTGTGATTATCTTTATTTAACTGTAACAACATTACATCCGATTTTGCCTTCTCTCTTTCAAACTGCAGACTGAAATCTACCATATTCTGTTCGCTGCCTCCTACGTGTTCCCTTACTATGCCTCATTACATAGCACCAAGTCCAGAATAGCCTGCTCCCTTGTGGGCTCCATCATAAGCTGTTCCAAAAAGCCATTCTCTAAGTATTCCATGAATTCCCTTTCTATGGATCCACCGGCAACATTATTCACCCAGTCCACCTACATATTGAAGTCCCCCTTGCCTTTCTGACATGTCCTGTCTATTTCCCAGTCCATCTTACGCTACTGGTCTTGACCACTGTTAAGAGGTCTGCACATAACTCCCATCATGTTTTTTTGGCCTTTGTGGTTCCTCAACTCCACCCACACAGACTCCAAATCATCTGACCCGAATGTCATTCAGTGCCATAGATTTAATTTCATTCTTAACTAACAAGGCAACCTGCCCCCTCCGCCCACCTCCCTGTCTTTTCGATAAGCTGTAAATCCTTGGATGTTTAACTGCCAGTCCTGAAACCCCTGTAATCACGTCTCTGTGATGCCTACATCATAATTATTCACAATGATTTGTGCCATTAATTCATCTACTTTGTTACGAATACTACGAGCATTCAGATGAAGCACCTTAATGATAATTTTCTTATCCTCATGATTTCTAGTCATAAATCCTAAGTTATCCTTCGTTTTTGCTTCATTCCTCGTCTGCCTTGAACTCAAACCCTGCACACATGCTAACTTGCTGCTTTACATGGATGAGTTACAAATGCACAGATTTCATGTGTGATTTCATAATGAATGGCCCAAAAAGACCTGGACATTTCAGTTGTGGAAGTGACCAAGAAAAGAAACCCTGTTCAGCATCTGGAAGGGGCTGCTCTCCAATCATGTGTTGTTTCTCCCACATTTGCTACTGATAGGGTGACTAGTGCAGAAATGTGGGGGAGAAACAGCCTGTGATTGCAGGAGCAGTAAGCAGATGTGAGTGGGGGGCACATAATCCTGAGCAGCACAACAGTAATGATGTGAGAGGCTGTTGGGGAGATGTTCCTCTGGGGGAAGAGACTGCCAATGAGAGAGGCAATGAGGAGACACTGATGGGAACAAGGCTGCCATGAGGAGATGTTGCTGTGGGGCAAGCGCTGCCAAGAAGACAGTGGTTTCTGTTGGTAGAGACTACAAGGGGGAAATGGCGTTGCTAGGAGAGAAAGGCTACAATGCAGAGGCCAGGAAGAAAAGAAGGTGTAAAGGGAAAAGGCTGTGAAGGGAACAGAACAGCTTTAAACTTGTCAATTAAAAATTTACTGTTGGTCAGAAAAAATGTCAAGCCTCTGAGACAATCCTTGCAAATAAATGTGACGTCTTTAGCTTAAGACTGTGTAAATTCAAGACTGTACAGGAAAAAAAGCAGTGGATATTATTCTAATGCACACTATTATTTGGATAATTGAATACTGAATAGATTTATTTCAATAAAAACAGGTTTGTTTTTTGTGTTAACATCTCTCAAATTATTTTGCATACCATGAACACCTGAGATGCAAGGACTGTGTTAAAGTTAAACTTGCAATTTTTTTGTATGAACTGAGATCCCAAACAATGATAAACAGCTGCATTTTAATAGTGTTTTTCATGACTTTAAGATTTTTCAAAGTGTTAGTCAGTGAAGGAAACACTAGGGAAGTCTAATTAGATATTATAGTGGGAAGAAAAATAATCAAATAAGCAAACAATTAATTTAGGGAGTCTATGGCAAAGGTGCATAACCTGAAAATTAGAGACAGAACCTTCAGGAGTGAAATTAGGAAACATTTACATAAGGCAGCTGGAAGAAGTTTAGAACTCAAATATGCAAGTAAGAATTGATGCTTGATTAAAAGCAATGTTGGATAAATTGTTAAATTAAAATCTATCGAGTCTAAGATATAGTAAAAATGATAATAACTGCCCGGTTAAAATCCTCCAACTTCAAGCATATCCAATGAAAATGTGTTGGTTGTGACTTCACCAGTGTGGACAGGGTAGGGTAATGATTTTCTGTGCTGCAGTGTTCGTCAGTTATTTTTGAAAGAAGCTTTAGTTTCTAACTTCTGCCTATTGCCTTATACTGATTAAAATACTGCTGTGCTGACAATATTAATGCTTATCGTGGGTGCGCTGATTATATGTTTAATGGAGGATGATAATTGAGGACTCTTCAAATTCTGCTTCTGAGTTAGGTCTCAGTTCCATACTTGTCAACACGTGTACAGAAGATAATGTTACTGCCTGACTGCATAGCCTAATGAAAGTGTGAGTGAGAATGGAAAAGGAACCCCTGAAAATAAAAAAAACATCAAAATGGAGCATTGAAAATCTAAAAGAAGCTTTTGAAAGAAAGATATTTGACCTCTGTGAAATGTTTATTCAGGCCAAATGGACGGGTAGATGGCAAATGGGATTTCATCCAAAGACACATGAAGTGATGCTTTTTTGGCAGAAGTGATGAGTAGAGGTAATACAGATTTAATGGCATTGTTCGAAAGAGCTTACGTGATTAAAAGTTGTTGGCAGTTGTTTCGCATTGATCATTGAAGGCAGCAAGATATTGGAATGTAAATGTGAAGAATTGATTAATACAGACAGGAAGCAGACAGCAATGTTTTTAAATTGGCAGGCTGGCCAATAAAAAACAGAACAGTCAAAGAAATGTGTCAGTGTAGTTCAATTCAATGAAGGGTGTGCAGCATTGAGGTATTCATGCCACTCCCTAGTTCATCAGATCATGGTAATGTATTCCTTATATCCACCTGAGCCATCCTGGGCCATCACAGCATCCTCAATTCCAGCTACCTCCTCAAATAATAACTCATTCTTTCATCTCTTCACCTCTGAGACATTACCCTTTGGTAAAGTCAGGTTGTGGAAGACATGCAAACAACTATGATGCCGGACACATTGTTTATAGTCTACAGCACGGTACTTCATCGGTCGAAGTATCTTCCTCAGTAGCCCTATTGTGATGGTTTTGTGCCTTTAAGAGAGATGTATTATCTGCTGTTTCTCTTGCAGAGAGGTGTTGCCACAGAGACCAGACTGTCTGCTGCAGGCAGACAGTTGGTAAATAGTTTGGCAATATCCCTCAGTGTTTTTTTTCATGAGACAAAAGAGGCATAAATGGGTGAAGGGTTCATACAGACCCAGGAAAGGTTTAGCTTTTCTTTTAGTTCATGAGATGGTTTCTTCTGCTGCTGAGCTAACAGCTTGACTTCTCTGCTGTTAGAGTCTTAGGTGAAAGGCTTCCTCTTTGAAATAATATCAGGTAGACTATTTCCTTCAGTATTTTGTTCTGTTGGACAGGAGAGAGGCAGCACATGACAACTTTAACTGTTTTACTAAATTGCCTTGTCAAGTGTGTGTTTATGGGATGCTCCTTATATTGGAACAGTTGATAATGTTTCACTTAAGTACGAATCATCCTGTTAAGTATTTCAAAACAGTTAAAGTTATGCCATTTATTTTTGTATTTTAATTGCGTCATAAGGATAATGTTTGTTTTGATTAATGCCGAGTAGTCGACTAATCAAATCAAATCTGGAAGACAGCACCTTACACTAGTCTGGAAATAAATATTAAAGGTAGGGTCGAGGCTATCTCTTTACTATATCTTAGAAGGGTCTGGTCTCGTCCATAATACTGTGGTCTGCTTTAGAATGACCCCTGTGGAAGCACGCACAGTGCAGTACAACAACCCCACATCAGTCTGTGGATCCTCATGGGTGTCTACTGTATAAACTAACACTCTGAAAGAGCTAATGTTTGAGCTACATTGATCTCCACCTAATCTGCTGATGTCCCACAATTCTGGGTTAGGAATCAATTGGAGTCTGAACTGGTCTCCTGATGGAGATACACATGTCTTTGCTGCATATGGCTGATAATAAATCAAAATGCATTAAGGATTAGTGTAACCTGTACGTAGTTACTGTCATGTAATAAAATACACTGTGTAATCTAAGGCAAGTGCTGAGACTTACTCATGATCCATCGTACTCATAACTTGCTGGTGAGATAACTAACCCAGCACCTGAAAGTGGAGAAATTATTTGTTGAAGGTTAATTAAACAGTGAGAATGTGACTTTTTTGCCTCTCACCCGATCAAGTTCACCCGTCTACCAATCTTTTCACCAGCTCTGAGAACAGAATATCCCACCCTTTATTTTGTTTGACTGGAGAATCTAGAACATGGAAGTCTAGCCTCAGGATAAAAGGTCACTTTCTGAGCACTAGGCGAAGCAGAAATTCATCAGATTGTGTTGAACGCCAGGCTGGAGGAGCCTCTACGTATTCTTTCTGCCCTTGTAACATATTTCAGTTTTGTCACTGATATTAAGGGCAAAACTCTATATAAATCTAAGTAGTTGTTGTTAACATCCTTTTAAAACTATATTCCAGGGTCCGAATGGTATTAAGGGAGACTAAATTTGGTATTGTTTTCAATATTGTCTCTCATTCTACTCATTTTTTATAGGAATAAAGCTTTGTGAAATAGTCAATGCTGATGTGATTCCCTTGTGGGCTGATTTGGTTTGAAGGAGTTCCTGACGGTGCTTCATTGACAGCCTGACATTGCTCTGTTAAAACTACCTGGGTTAGTCTCTCCCAGTGAATTCAGCTCCTTCATATCTGTGCACTCCCAATTTCCCTAATAAATTTCCCTGGATTATGGGTTAAACACAATACTATATTCAATTGATAATTCAAAGAAAGGGAGATCGGTCTTCAAACCCAAATATATATAAGAAAATAAATATTTGTTTGATAAAATCTACACTGCTTAAATTCCTGTTAAAAGGAAAGCTGCGGTGTTACAAACCAGGGAAATACAAACTAAAGCAGGAGCCCCTGTTAGTATACAAGAGGAGAATAATGTAAATCTTGACTCCAATCAAACAGCTTCTCTCTCATTTACCAACGAACTATCCCAGGAGGAGTTGTTGGCCCAGCTATGCAGATTAGAGGTGTAGCTCTCTGAAATGTACTTACTCCTCGTATTGCTCACTCGGACCATGGTGAGGAATGGAGATTTCTGATCCATTTCGACAAGTTTCATTGTTTGTCTGCAGCCATGTTATATTAACAATTTCAAAATATCCATTGTCCAGAGAGAAATTGCAGATTGGATCTGGAAATTATGGAACAAGTTTTTAAAGGATGATTTACTTACTTAGGACGTACAGATTATTAGGAGGGCAGGCATTAACTGCTAATCTTAGTTGTGCAGGTCATTAGGCCTCTTTAGATGGCAGTTAACGGACAACCGTATTTGCTAAGATAAAACAGTTTATTATAGACCAGTCTGCCAATGAGGTACAGTCAACAATTCAAGAGTCTCCTGGTCACGTTCAACGAAGTCAACATTTTATTTCCAGTTTTTTGCTCAAATTCTTATATTTCAAATTCTAGTGATATAATTAAGGTCATTGTTCCACTCTGTCTGAATCAGTTTAATCCCTTTGCATGGCAACATTACAGATGGATCAGAACACAGAGTTATAGTCTGTACGCTGCACTCACACAGAGCCCAGCTCGGGCAAATCACTCTGTTTGCAATGGTCAATTTCACGGATTTTGAACTGCTTGTCACTGATAATATTGCATTCAATTATTAAGCGTGACTTCAATAACTGTTGATTTATCACACAAGATTTCAGAACTGGGAAGAACATGGACAAGAGTATACTACAGGACTTCAACATATTTCCAATGAAGGCTCAGTGAAGAACTTAAACAGAAAGAGTGATTATTGAATGAACCTCTGAGTGCACACGATCAGGGTGCACAAACCTCTCGGCATCATATCATCCCATAAATAGCAACTGCAGTTTTGCCAATTTCCTTCTGTTTCTTCCTCCTATTTAGTAAACCTTGTTTCTACTACTTTCTGGTTTGGAGACAGAATTTCAAACAGACACACAATGATTGGGCAATGAGAGCGGACGGACAGACTTGAAAGTAGAAGTTTTCAGAAAAATCAAAAGCAGCAACAGAAATGCACGGCATTGACAGAGAGCAGTGTTTTGGATGAAAATGAAATGTGTGCATTTAGGAAAAACAGGAAATGAAAGGGCATTAGTGAATAATGTGGCGCAAGGAAGAGGTGCTTGCTAGAAGCACAAATTCAATTGCAAAAAGTGCTTAGCATAAATTAGATCAATGAGTATAAATCAAATTTATATATGACCTAATAACAAATATTGTTACCAATATCATTTATCAGGATGGGTCTTTTTCCTAGGGTGGGTGAGTTCAAAACTAGGGGGCATCGTTTGAATGTAAGGAGTAAGATTTAAAAATGAAATAAGGGACAACCACAGAGATGTGGAATGAAATGCCACAGGAAGTGGTGGATGCAGGTACATTTACAACATTTAAAAGACATTTGGATAAGTACATGAATAGGAAAGGTTTGGAGGGATTTAGACCAAAAGTAGGCAAGCAGAAGCATGTTAGTTTGGGAACACAGTTGGCATGGACTGTTGGATCAAAGGATCTGCTTTCATAGTGTATGACTCTATTACTCATAATTGCATCAATACCACAGTAAGAACAAAACTCTGGGATAGTGATACTAGAGAAAAATAATCAGTCCTCTGAGCACACACAATGTGTGCATAAACCTCATCAGTATCACATGATCCCATAAACTGCAACTACAGTTTTCCCAATTTTCATCTGTTTATTCTTCCTATTTGGTAAGCTTCTTTTCTTTTCTACGTTCTAATTTGTGGGATAGAACATGAACCAAACACAAATTGTGTTGGACGGTGGCAGCAGCAGGACAGATTAGGAGTTTCAGAACATACAAAGGCAAGAAAGGAAATGCCAAGACAATGATTAGATTAGATTTTTTTTAGATTAGACTTACAGTGTGGAAACAGGCCCTGGCCCAACAAGTCCACACCGACCCGCCGAAGGAAACCCACCCATACCCCTACATTGCCCCTTACCTAACACTAGGGCAATTTAGCATGGCCAATTCACCTGACCCGCACATCTTTGGACTGTGGGAGGAAACCGGAAGGAAACCCACGCAGACACGGGGAGAACGTGCAAATCCACACAGTCAGTCGCCTGAGTCGGGAATTGAACCCGGGTCTTCAGGCGCTGTGAGGCAGCAGTGAACCACTGTGCCACCGTGCCGCCCATTGCCACCGTGCCGCCCACGGTGAGATGCAGCAGTGTCTTGGATGAAACTGAAATGTTTGCATTTGGAAAAGATTGGAAAAGAAAGGGCATTAGTGATGAAAGTGGTGTCAGAAAGAAGTAGGAAGAAGTGTTTGATAAAAGCACCAATTCAAATGCACTTGAGACAAACTAGATGATTTATGAGTTCCAATTAAAATTATATATGATCTAACAATAAATAGTATTGCTGATATCATTAGTTCAGAAAAGATAGAACAGGATGTTGCCAGGAATGGAGGGATTCAGTTATAAAGAAACACTGGGTGGACTGGGACTTTTTTGTGCAAAGTAGGAGGATGAGAGATTACCTTATTGAGGTTTATAAAGTCATGAGCGACATGGATAAGGTGTCTTCCCTAGTGTGGGCGTGTTCAAAACTTAAGGGTATATTTTTAAAAGATGAGAGGAGAAAGATTCAAAAATGACATGAGGGGCAACTTTTTCATACAGAGAGTGGTTCGTATGTGGAATGAACTGCCAGAGGAAGGATGGATGCAGATACAGTTACAACATTTGCAAGACATTTGGATAAATACTTGAATAGGAAAGAATTGGAGAGATGTGGGCCAGACACAGGCAAGTGGGACTAGTTTAGTTAGGGAATATGGTCGGCATGGACTAGTTGGACCAAAGGGTCCATTTCCAAACTGTTATGACTTTGCAACTCTAACTTGAAATGGTATCAATACCAAAGGAACAACAAAACTTTGGGATAATGACAGTAGAGTGAAAGAACCTAAACTCAGGAAATCAAGAATTAGAATCAGTTTGGGTGGATCTCAGTAAAATCAAGGGGAGAAAGCACTTGCGTACATTATTACACAGCCCCCAACAGTAGCTGCAGAGTAGGGTAGAGTGAATGTCAGGAGACTTGTGCTCCATGTAATTTGGGTAATCATTGATCATTGACAAATTTACTCTTCATATAGACTGGGCAAACATTAATAGCAGTGACAGCTTGCAGGACAAGTACAGAGAAAGTTCGCAATTGTTCTCCTAGATCAGTGTGTTCACGAATCAACGAGGAGGCAATTTTGGATCAAGCATTCTGTATGAGAAAGGACTAATTAACACCCCTGTAGAGAAGGACCCTCTAGGGAAGACTGACTGACAGTAATATGAAATAGTTTAACATTGAAATGCTTTCACAATCAGTCAAATCTCGGGCCTTGTATCTAAATAGCAGGCAGGTCAACTATGATAGACAGGGAAACTCAATTAAAAGTTGAGGTAGTAGGTAAGCAGAAGTAGAATTTGAAGACAATCTACGATAAATATAATTTAATGTAAAATCCACACTTTATGTACATTCCTTTAAGGCAAAAACACTGCACAGAAAATGTAGTCCAACTGTGGTGACAAAGAGACGTAAAGACAACATTCAATGCAAGTTAAAATCTAAGAATATTGCCCTAAACGGTAGTGAGCTGAGGTTTGGGGTATTGAAGACTTCAGTAAAGGACAAGAAAAGAAAAATGAAAATCAGAATTGGCTAACAAGAGAGACATGAAAGCAGATTTTAAATGTTTCTGTGGGTATATGAATCTGAAACAATTAGACGAAAGAAAAATATGCCCATTTGATGCAGAGAGAGGTGAAATTGGGATTTGACAAAGATTTTGAAATTAATGAACATAGTCCAGCCATTTCAGAAAAAAAGAAGGAAGAATAGACCGGTTAGCCTAGTGGGCAAAATGCTGGATTCTATCATAACAGTAACACACTTACAGATGATGGAGTAGATCCAATTTACAGGAGTCATAGTTATGTTTTACAAACCTTCCCTCATTTAAAATGAAACTAAAATGTTCCTGAGAGGAGAATGGTGGGAAGACTATGGCTCTGCTCAGAAATTAGGACATCATGAACAACAAACCAAACCCAAAACTGACTGAAAATCAAATTGGTCAGACTATTGAGTACAGGAGTTGAGAAGTCACGTTGCAGCTTACAGGACATTTTTAGGCAAATTTTATAATATTGCGTGCAATTCTGGTCTCCATCCTATTGGAAGGATGTTGTGAAACTTGAAAATGTGCACAAAAGATTTACAAGGATGATGCCAAGGTTGGAGATTTGAGCAATAGGGAGAGGTTGAATAGGCTGGGGCTGTTTTCCAAGGAGCGTCAGAGGCTGAGGGGTAGGATAAACAGACAAAGTCTTTTTTCTGGGGTTGGAGAGTCCAGAACTAGAGGACACAGGTTTAGGGTGAGAGGGGAAAAATATAAAAGAGACTTAAGGGGCAACTTTTCTATGCAGATGGTGGTAAATGTGTGGAATGAGCTGCCAGAGGAAGTGGTGGAAGCTAGTAGAATTGCAATATTTAAAAGGCATCTGGATGGGCATATGATTAGGAAGGGTTTGGAGAGATATTGGCTGGGTGTTGGCAGGTGGGAGTAGATTGGGTTGGGATATCTGGTCGGCATGGACAAGTTGGACCGAAGGGCCTGTTTCTTTGCTGTACGTCTCTATGACTGTGGAGAGAAAGTGAGAGAGCGAGAGAGCAAGAATGAGAGTGAGAGACAGAGAGGGATAGAATGCAGTTGCTCTGAAGGCAAGAAATAACTTTTTGTGTTAGCAGCCAATTCTGGTAAGAGTTGACTCTGCTGGTATCTTGGGGTTTTGCTGCCTAGATTAGAAAACGTTTTAGGAATTAATTGTTAAATGGTGGATGCAGAACCTTTGTTCTTCCACTGACCCTTCTTCAACTAGCCCAACAAGACGTAGAAGAAAGTGAGGAATGCAGAAGCCAGAGAGTCAGAGACCAAAAGCATACTGCTGGAAAAGTACAACAGGTCAGGCAGCATCTGATGAATACGAGAGTTGATATTTCGGGCATAAACCCCATTCTGAAAGAAGGGCTTCTGTCCAAAACATCGGCTCTCCTGTCCCACTGATGCTGCCTGACCCGCTGTGCTTTTCCAACCCCATACTTTTTGATTTCAACTGGGTGTGGCCAGCCAATCATGTATTGCCCATGACCATCATAGTTGTACAGTGCCATCACAGAGCAGTGTCTGTCAGAAGGCCAGCAGAATGCCTTGTATTCAAGAGCAAAAAATACCAGCTTTATATGAGGGGAACAAATATGAGACCACCTGACATTTACACATTGCTTCTGCAACTCTCACTCTCCCCTGCTGAATTGCAGAATTTCAATTGGCACATGGTCTGTTCCTGCGTCATAAACCCGATGTGATCCTGGTAACCATATTGATGAGCAGGCAGCAAGGTGTTTGCATCTCACCTTAACTGGGCACAGACAAATTGTGCAGTACAATTCCCTGCTGTCAGAACATTATTAGTCAGCAATTTTAACACACTGAAGTTAATGAAAACGTTGAAATTTAAGTCAGAATTCAGACAATTTACAATTGTCTGTTCTGATATAATGTATATTTATAGCCCAAAGTGTACTAAATTCCCAGCAATAGAAATTATTATTTTCATGAATGCTTACGCTATATTAAAAAAAAGGTATCGTTGATTATCCTTGGAAATCCAATGACTCAATAATATTCTTGCTACTGACATCTATGCAAGATGTTCTATGCAAAACGATTGTCCATTTCTCTCACTCATTCAGATTGACTGAATGAGCAATCAGGCCCAACAGAATTGAGCACTGTCCCTTTGAGAGTCCTGCTGCATGTTTCATCCACTCCCCACCAACTGAAGCACTCTACTCACAGCAATGATGATTGGAAGGATGCAAACAGGTAGTACAGACTGTAGGCGAGGACACAGGTATATGAAATGTTGTCACATGCTGTAAATACAATGGTATTTATGCCCAAACCTTAAAATTAAATAAGAAGCATGAGATTAGTTTTGAAACTGTTTTGAAATAAATTAAGAGACATTGAACCATAGAGTCCTACAGCACGGCAGCAGGCCCTTTGGCCCAAACTGCCCCATGCTGACCAAAATGTCACTCTACAAAATACCCTGGAAGAACTGCAACAAACATTACATTGGATAGATGGGCAGGAAAATTGCCACCAGGATACACGAGCACCAAGTAGCCACCAAAAGACATAACCAACTATCACTGGTATCCTTACACACAGATGAAATGGGACACTAGTTCGACTGGGACAATACATCCATCCTGGGACAGGCTAAACAAAGACACCCATGGGAATTCCTAGAAGCCTGGCATTCAAACCGAAACTCCATCAGCAAATACATCGATCTGGACCCCATTTGGACTTAGAAAAAGAACCAGAAGATATCACCCATCATGACAGACTGAGACTCGTAAAGAGAAAGTAGGACAGAACACCAGCGCTTCAACAGAGGCTCACTGATTATGTTACCTAGCAAAATGTCTGAGAACAAATGTACCAACGCAGCGAGCAAACTTACAACCTGAACCACAACCTGAGCTACTAACCTTCTCAAAAATTGCAAATGTCCATCTGTCCTAATCCCATTTCCCTGCACTTGGCCCATATCCTTCTAATTCTTTCCTATCCATCTATTTGTCCAAATGGCTTTTAAATGTTGTTAATATACCCACTTCCACTGGCAGCTCATTCCATATGCATACCACTCTCCTTATGAAAAAGGTTGCCCTTCAGTTTTATTCCCTTTTATTCTTTTCCTCTAACCTTAAACTGATGCCCTTTGGTCCTCAATTTCCCAATTCTGTGAAAAGACAGAGCATTCACCCTACCTATGCCTCTTATCATCTTATACACCTCTATAAGATCCTCCCTCAGTCTCCTACACTCTAAAGAAAAAAGGTCCTAGCTTGTCCAAGCTCTCCCTATAACTCAGACCATTGAGTCCAAGCAACATCCTTGTAAATTTCTACTGCACTTTCCAGTTTAATAACATATTTCCAATAACAAAGTGACCAAAACTGAACACAATACTTCAAGCGCAGCATCACGAATGTCCTGTTTAACTGCAACATAACTCCCCAATTTCTATACTCATTGGCCAGACTGATGAAGGCCAGTGTGCCAAAAGCCTTCTTCACTGCCCTATCGACCTGTGACTCCACTTTCAGTAAACTGGGAATCCCTGAACTCTAAGATCCTTCTGTTCCACTCACTCCTTACAGCCTTACCATTCACCATGAAACTCCTACCTTGATTTGATTTTCCAAAATGCAAGACCTCACGCTTATCTATATTAAGTTCCACTTGCCATTTCTCGGACCACTCCCAGCTGATCAAGGTCCTGTTGCAATTTATGATAACCTTCCTCACTCTCCATTATACCACCTATTTTAGCGTCGTCAGCAAGGTTACTAATCACGCTTTGAACATTCTCATTCAAATCATTCATATAGATAACAAACAGTAATGGGCCAAGCACCAACCTCTGAAGCATTCCACTTGTTGCAGTCCAACAAGCAGCTTTCCGTTATTACCCACTGCTTTCTACCATCAAGCCAATTGTGGATCCAATGTGCCAGCTCCAACTGGATTACATGCGATCTAGCCTTTCAGAGCAGCCTACCATGTGGAATCTTATCAAAGGCCATACTGAAATCCATTTTGACTATGTCTACCGCCCCACCCTCAACCACCTTCCTGGTCACTTCACCAAAGGTTGCTAACAAATTTGTGAGGCATAGACTCTCATTCATAAAACCATGCTGACTACTCCTAAACAAACCGTTTTTCCAAACGCATGTACACCTTAACCTGTAGAATCTTCTCAAGCAACTTACCTACCATACATGTTAGGCTTACTGATCTATCGTACCCAAGCTTTTCTTTACAGCCCTTCTTGAATAAGGGCACACCATTCCTCCTCACAGAATTAGCTGGTAGACAAAATCAATCTTATCTAGTTGCCAGTTGGCATTGCAATTTCTGTTGTTGTTTGTATTTCCAGAGGATTATGTGTGCACGTGATGGATGAATATAAGCTGTACTTTAATTCCAAGAACCTTAATTTGGATAGATATGTTTCTAAATTATTGAAATGTAAAAATCTTGAGTCATTCAACTTCAAATGTCGCATTTTCATTGCATTTGCAACAAAAATCCTGAACAATATAGGCTGAGATTTTCAGGATTCCAGATATACTGTCATCAGTTATGTATTTTAGAAGGGATTGAAATGGATGTTGATCTAAGAAATAATTTACTAATAAAGCCAATAGTCTGAGATTTTACTGGCCTGTCCCAGTGTCATACCAAAGGCAAAGGAGCTGCTCCGAATCCTATGTAAACAGCAAACTACTCAATGAGGCAGCATGTCTTAACAGCAAGGCGAGAACATCGAGGACATTACCTTTCACTGTGAATGAAAATAAGAAAGGTATCCACTTATAGTCTTTTGCATAAACGTAAGACATCTCTAAGCACCTTGCAGATAATTTATAAGGGGAGGAAACGGCCTGGTGGTATTATTGCTGAACTGTTAATCCAGAGACCAAGATAATGTTCTGGGAACCAGGGTTCGATTCCTGTCATAACAGATGGCAAAATTTGAATTCAATACAAATCTGGAATGAAGAATTTAATGATAACTCATAAAAAGGTTGACTCTTTATTTTTTACAGTTGGAAAAGACCATTTCAATTAGTTCTTGTATTACAGACTATAATTGCTGTTTCTTGTCCTTTTTTGTGTGCAATAAACTGGCTTATTTATAAGATAGAGTAAATGATAGCATCTTACATTGAGTTTGAAAGTGATGTAGTTCAATCAAAAATGATTATATTAAATATAAACAAAGGGATTTAATAAACGGTGAAGATAAAGATTAGCTATGGGTGGATTACGACCCAAAATGAAAGGTACGACAGTAGACATTTAATGGTTAACACTGAAAGACAAACAAAGATGATGGAATACCACAGGTCACAACAGCATATGTTTTTGGTGGGGAATAGATATTATATGGAACTGTAGGCTAATCCGCAACATTCCTGTACACTCCCTGACCTCATTCCCAAAGCATGGAGCATTGGTGGGTGTTAAAGTCAGTAACTCTCTCATCATACACAAATAATTAATGGTCAAATGATTTGTTAAAGACTCAGTTGACCACAGTATTACACTGCGCACACCATCAAACAGTTGGTGGAGGCAGGAGCGTGATTCCTTTCTTATAGCAATCAAGTTGTCTGGTATCATCACTGGGTGGGATGTTCTTCATGGTGTTTCATAAGTGCCCACCTGTAGTGCTTTAAGGCTCGCTTTGGATTCTGAGCTCACTGCTGATTCTGCCTGGATGAGGTGGGAGGCATACCAGTTAATTTCACTCTCTGTAATTAGCAATGAAAATACATTCTTTTAAAGCACAGAAACCTCCCAAGTATAGTGTTCCAACTGCAGGTAACTAAACAAATCTAAGATCATAATGGATCAAAGGGAGACATCTGTAAAGTGTCAAAAAGAAAGTAAATAAAAGATTCAGAGCATTTTAGTAAAGGAGAACCAAGGAAAACATTGATAAAATGGACTATGAAACTAAACGAGTGAGAAACAAAAGCAGAGTGTAAATGTTTTTATATACATGTAAAAAGGGATAGAACAGCAAAAGCAAACGTAGATCCATTAGAAGCAGACACAATTCCAGCCCACTTAGAAAATATGATTGGATTTGGAAGAGTCTACATGGATTTAGGAAAGGAAAATCATCTTTGACAAACCTGGGAGAGTTTAAGGATCTAAATAATATATTAAATAAGAACCAATAGATGTTGTCGGTTTAGGTTTTCAGAATGTTTTCAAAAAGGTTCCACACTGGAGTGAAAAAAATTAGAGCACATGGGAGTTGGGGGAGGAATATATTAGCATGGATTGAGAACTGATTAATGGACATGAAAGAGTATAAGAACAACTGATTCAATTTTAGTTTAGTAAGCTTCAATTAGTGTGGTTCCAAAGGGGTCAGTGTTTAGGCTCCAGCTATTTATAATCTGTAGGAATGATTTGAAGAAAAACAAAATACTGCAGAGGCTGGGAACCTTAAAGAAACAAACAGAACACTTGAGAAACTCAGCAGGCCTGGTAGCATCCGTGCAGAAAGAAAGAGTTAACATTTTGAGTTCATTATGACTCTTCAGTCAGGGTTCAACATCATATTTCCAAATTTGCAGATGGAGTTTAGAAGAATGATAGGTGATCTAATGCCATCATACAAAAGTCTTGCAGGGATTGACATGGTCAACGCAGGAGGAAGGTTTCCTATATTACAATAAAGGGTGAGTCATTTTGGACTGTAATTTTTTGGAATTTCATCAATCAATCAAAAATAGGGGCAGTGAATATTCAGAAATCTTTGCCCCAAACGACAATGAAAACTCAATAGTTGAGCTTGCCCAAGGCTGAAACTGATTTATGCCTATAAATCAAGGGACACAAGATTATTACAGGAAACTGTTGTTTTACTTAAATCTCATTGCAAAGCTATCTGTTTGAAAATAGTACACAAACATACTTACATTATGAACGTGGAGTAACAAAGGTCTTTCACCAGTTTGGATAACAAGGAGACTCCCCTGTTCCATTAACATCTCCTTAAGATAATTATACTGGAAAAGGTCTTCACTAATTCACTCACTCAAATTTCAGAGGTTCTTGCAGATCCCAGCAGAATCACCTACAACATCATGTTTACAAATAGGTTCTGTTAAATTCAGAAGTCAATAAACGGATCTCTCCAGCATCTCCACTCTGTCTACCTCAATTAATGACATCAAGTCATACAGTGTTACAGCATAGGAAGATGCTCTTCAACCTATTGTTTCTGTACCAGTTATCAAGAACTGATCTACTCTAATCCCATTTCCCAGCACTTGGCCTTGTATCCTTTGATGTTTCAAGTGATCATCAAGACTGTTTTTAAATGCTGTAGTGGTTCCTGCCTCTACCACCGTTTCAGAAAGTGAATTTGAAACAGTGAAAGGGGATATTCCACTGTTTTAATTGTGAACAACATCTCTGCAAGGCGATCTAACACCAACATCTGGTGAAGTAAATATAGTGACTATATTCATGGGTATAAAACACAATTGCTCATTTAAACTGTTGCCAAATCAAGACTGGTCAGAACACTAATCTTGTAACATGGGCACAGCTTTCCACACTGCATCCGGTCCAAGGCTGGCAAACTGCCCAAAGGAAGTTTCCAGGAAAAACATTGGCATCCCAGTGACTGCCAGCATCAGAATGTAGGGAATAAGGAAAGCACCTGCAAAATATAGAAAAGGGAAAGTCAAATAAATTGCTTGAATATTAATGTCACCAGGTTTCATAACTAATAGTTCATTTCGTATTAATACTGGAATGAAATGTTGTTGACAGAAGAGTGTGGCTGCAGATTGTAGATTGCGTCTTTTTTTGTATTTAGATCCTGTGTACAATCAACATTCAGGGACCGAAACAACAGTGTTGCTCCTAAAACCTTAGGTCAGCCACACCTGCTGATTTCTCCAGCATTCTCTATTTGTTTTACGCACCGAGCATGCGCGTTATTTTGCTTTTATTTAGCTTTGATAATTGTACTTGGCAGCCTCAGGATGACTGTCAGCAGGAAAATGCATGATTCCAATGGCCAGGAGGTTGGAAAGGGCCTCTTTATAGGATTGAAGCTTGGAATGAAAATACAATCAGTGCAGTCGAATGATGCTACTGACATTTTTTCCATTTTCCTCAGGAGAGCTGTTTCTGTCATGCTTGTGGACCAGGGAAAAGAATCATGCATGTAGCAAAACAGTGTGACACCATAAGGCTTCCTGTAAGGAGGGCAATCTTTCCAGGAGTGTCAGAGAGATTCTCCAAGATTGGGATGATGCACCACATTCTCCATTTCGTCCTGGCCATTGGAGAGCTGCAAAGTTACCTCTGTGCACCATTTCCTGTCTTGGAAAGAGGAAGGGTCAGAAACTGGAAAGAGGAGATAGGGACAAGGTGACATTGACCCCATCGACATGGGTACGATAAGATTGTGAGGCTATCCTTCAATGAACACAGACTTCCCCACCCTAACACACACCAATCATTCACCAGCATCACACTCATTTCAAACTCTTCCACCAGGAAATCCCTGCACCAAAATTAATCAATAAATAAAAACCACCAAAAATCTTCACAAGCCAGCTTTACACCACTGAACTCTTCACCCTTGTGTGCAAGCCTTTACTGTCTTTCAGATATTGCCACCCAGCCCAATGTTACATTCCTGCCCTCATGACTGAAGCTTGACTGCTGCAATGTGCTGACTCTCACAGCAGGAAACTACAGATGGCCATGCATAGTATCTTCAAACGCCTACATGATTTGAGGACCTGATTTCAGACTGGAGCGGTACAACGACCTGGTGGTTAGAATAGAATCATTGAGCCATACAGCACAGATATAGACACTGCAGTCCAACTCGTCTATGCCAACCAGACATCCCAATCTGACCTAGTCCCATTAACGTCTGGCCCATATCCCTCCAAACCTTCCTCCTCATGTATCTGATATAAAAGTTGCCTTTCCAGTTTTCTAATTGTATCAGCCTTCACAACTTCCTCTGGCAGCTTGTTCCATAAAAGCACCTTCCTCTGCATGAAAACATTGCCCCTGGATTCCCTGTTAATTCTTTCCCCACTCCCTTTAAACCTTTGCCCTCTAGTTTTGGACATCTGCACCTTGGCTATTCACCCTATCCATGCCCCTCATGATTTTATAAACCACCCTAAGATCACCCCGCAACTCCAATAATCTAGGGAAAAATGCCCAGCCTATTCATGATTTGGAGGAGCCAGTATTGGACTGGGGCAGACAAAGTTAAAAGTCATACAACACCAGGTTATAGTCCAACAGATATTTGGAAGCACTAGCTTTCAAAGCGCTGCTTCTTCATCAGGTGGTTATGAATCAGGACCTATGACACAGAATGTATAGCAAAAAATTATAGTGACACAATGATATGTTGAACACACCTAGATTGTTAAATTTTTCATCTTTTTGAATGGGTTTGCTGGTTTCGGTTCTTTAATATGTAAATCCCAGAACTTCTTTTCAGTCACATTCTCCAGATAACTTAAGGTTTTATCACAACAGGTGACATCTCAGCTCAGAGAATGCCTTGATTTCGCTGCACTTTGGATGCTGCCTGAACTGCTGTGCTCTTCCAGCACCACTGATCCAAAATCTAGTTTCCAATATCTGCAGTCATTGTTTTTACCACCTTATAGGTGTGAGGCTTTGAGTCTGTCTGTATCCCAATCTTGAGTAAAACTGGTTCTATTTCCAAAGAAGAACGTTTTTAAAAATTGTCCTCCTTCACACTCACCTGATGAAGAAGCAGCGCTTTGAAAGCTAGTACTTCCAAATAAACCTGTTGGACTATAACCTAGTTTTGTGATTTTTAACTTTGTCCAATCTATTCAGCTTCTCCCAATGGATCAAGCCCTCCAATCCCAGCAACATTTCTGTGTCCTCTCAAGTTTAACAATGCCTTTTCGATAGAAGAGTGACCAGATTTGGTTTCAGTACAGTATGACATAAGTGGTCTCACCACTGTCCAGACCAGTTTATCCTGACGATCAACAATGATAACTAGACGACCCTAAGTGGCCTGGCCAATGTTTTGGAGAGTCACAAAGTACATCCTAACTCCTATACTCAATGTACTGACCAATGAGGGTAAGTGTACCAAACGCCTCCTTCACAATCCTGTCTACCTGCGACTCTGAAGGAACTGTGAAGCTGCATCCCTCGGTCTCTGCTCAGCAGCACTCTGCAGGGCCCTACCATTAACTATATAAGCGCTGCCCTGTTTGCCCTCTCCAGTTTCCTTCCATTTGCCCACAAGCCTGTATCTTGACTTTGCTCTGAGCAATGTGTACAATCGCTACTTCACAACGGTTAGCAACCTCCGCCTCTAGGCACTTTCACTATCTTTTCCCTTCATTCTTATTCCCTTTTGTTCATAACATCAAAAACACCATTTTCCTGCGCCTTTCAGTGCTGCAGTTAGCTTTTTGACTCTCCTCGCAAGACTTCCGCCAACACATCCTGTTTGGACTACATTACCCACGGTGCCGTTAGCCATCCCTGCACTTGCGCAGTGCAGTCCAACGTTTGGTATAGATGGACTGCCCGCGATGCCTCATGGGAGGTGTAGTTCTGACGTGCGTTCGCGCTCTGCAGCAGCTGGTGGCCAACGTCCAGGAGTTCGAATTGGAGCGCGCGAGACCCAACGAACGACGGTCACGTGGTGCGGCTTGTGTTGTTGGAGTGCATCTGTAAATACCGGTGGGAATACACTCCCTCAATCAACATCCTCCTCATTATATAAACTACCCCGATCCTGTCCATCAATTACTTCCAGTGACGGCTCTCCCACAGTTAAATCTGGCCTTTACTGCCCTACCCCCATTGGAAAGTTACAGAGATAGCGGCTGGAATCCTTCTGCCTATCAACTATTCACACCGGGATTCCCAGTTTAGAGAGCGGCAACATCCGGGCTGTTCACACTGTGGGGAGGTTACAGCTTCTCCCCACGTCTGCAGGAGTTCCCGCTGGGTGCTCTGGTTTCCTCCCACAGTCTGAAGGTCTGCAGTTTAGATGCTGTCTGACCTGCTGCGCTTTTCCAGCAACACATTTTCAGCTCTGGTCTCCAGCATCTGCAGTCCTCACTTTCTCCAGGTCTGCAGTTTAGGGCGACTGGCCATGCTGAATTGTCCCTAGTCTTCAGGGATGTCCAGACCAAGTGGTTAGGCCACGGGAAACGCGAGGATACAGGGATAAACAATGCAGAGATGATGGGCCGAATGGCCTCTATTTGCATTGGAGGGATTCTCTGATTCTTTGTGAGATGCATAATTTGACATGAGCAGTAGTAGTATGGACGATCATTAGTTGAATAGCGATGTTAAGTGCATACACTATATGGGTGGCACAGTGGTTAGCACTGCGCAAGGGACCTGGTTTCAATTCCCACTTTGGGCAACTGTCTGTGTGGAGTTTGCACATTCTCCCAGTGTCTGCATGAGTGTCCTCCGAGCGCTCCGGTTTCCTCCCATAGTCTAAAGACGTGCAGGTTAGGTGAATTGGCCTTGCTAAATTGCCCATAATGTTAGGTGCATTAGTCAGGGGTGAACGTAGGGAAATGGGTCTGGGTGAGTTGCTCTTTAGCAGGTCTGTTTCCACACTGTAGTGAATCTAATCTAATCATTTCGATTGGCAACAATACTTTCAATGCAGGATCTCAGCTACCCTCTCAAATTTACTGAAATGCTGTTGAGCACAAATAAGTTAGAGTTACTACAAAAGCTTCAGTGGAGCAAAAATGTTTGAAATTGAAGCCCTTTCTGAGATGCTGTCCTCAGTTCTCCTGTGTGCTCTCCAAAGGAAATCACAAGTGACACCACCTGAGACAGTAATCTACCAGTCACTATTTGCATGTCTTGAAGTCAGCAGCAACTTCCATCTTGTCAAAAAGGTCAGTTATTTTTGTCGTGCCTGTTTGTGATTGTATGTTTTTGTTAAATTGCACACATACTGTTTTTATATTTGAAACTTGATCACAGTGCTAGTGTGGAGTAAGGGCGGATGGCATAACCGTTGGTGACCGCAGGTTAAAAATGCTCTCTGGTTCTTTGAATGTGATTTTTTTTACACCATTTACTTGTTGTCTTTGTGCTTTTTTCTCCCCTGTATTTTGGATTTCATGACAATACCTCCTCCATTTCTGTAGGCCAGGTACGGGAATCTCCATACATTGCCCAAACCCACAGCAGAACCGATCACTGAGAGCAAGTAGTCAATCTTCGAGGACCAGTTATCTCGCTCCACATTCTCGTCACCTTCACGCGCACGTTCACTGGTGGCAGCCTGGGGAAAAGAGAGGAAATGGCTGATTTAAAAACAGAAATTGTTGGAGAAACTCAGCAGGTCTTGGCAGCATTCATGGAGAGAAAGCAGAGTTAATGTTTTGAGTCCAGTGACCTCTCTTCAGAACTGATAGTACCTAGGAAGAAACTGTACGAAAGCTGATGACGGAAATGAGCTAACCAAGCCCAAAGGGAGAGAAAGAAAGTTAGACAAAGGAATGGTTGATAGTATGGCAGGAAAAGGGGAAAAACTGATAGGGACAATGAGTAAATGAAATTTGATTGAAGCAGCGAGGTCATAATCGTACCTCCAGTAGGTAAAGGACGTTGTTAGTAGAAAGTGAGGACTGCAGATGCTGGAGATTAGAGTCAAGAGTGTGGTGCTGGGAAAGCACAGCAAGTCAGGGAGCATCTGAGGACCAGGAGAATCAACATTTTGGACAAAAGTCCAAACCTGAATTGAAGCTTTGGGCAGATTCCTGATGAAGGGCTTTTGCCCAAAACGTCGATTCTCCAGCTCCTCTGATGCTGCCCGACCTGCTGTGCTGTTCCAGCCCCACACTGAAGGATCTTGTTAGCTCAGCTGGCTGGCTGGACGGTTTGCAATGCAAATAGATGGCCACAGCATGAATTCAATTTGTGCACTGTCTGAATGTGGGAGAATTGTTAGATTCATTGCAGCTATTTTGTCACATATTAAAAGCCTGGAAACCATTTTAAATTTCATCTTAGTGCTTGCTTGCTCAAAGTCTGTGTTTTCTAATGCCCGGCTAAGGCAGTTGGCCTTGCAACTGTACTGATACCTGATAAATTCTTCTCTTTGGATGGAGCTATTCTTCTCTTTGCAATGACCTATTTGTCTACTAACGCCTGCTTATCATTTACTAACTGACACTGTCCAGACATTACGTGACTGAAGCAAGGTGCCCAGCTTGCTAATTATCCTGCAATTAACAGTTTGCTAATTGTTAATCAATTCTGGCCTATATAATCACTTTTATGTGGCTGTTCTTCCCCTGAAGGAGAAAGTGAGGACTGTAGATCAGAGCTGACAATGTGTCGCTGGAAAAGCGCAGCAGCCAAGGAGCAGGAGAATCGATGTTTCGGGCATGAGCCCTTCTTCAGGAATGGCTCATGCCCGAAACGTCGATTCTCCTGCTCCTTGGATGCTGCCTGACCTACTGTTCTTTGTTGCAGACATTTTGTCCCCTGTCTGGGTGACATCGTCAGTGCTTGGGAGCCTCCTGTAAAGTGCTTCTTTCCTCCGGCATTTGTAGTGGTTTGAGTCTGGCGCTTCCGGTTGTTAGTTCCAGCTGTCCGTTGCAGTGGTTGGTATATTGGGTCCAGGTCGATGTGCTTATTGATTGAATCTGTGGATGAGTGCCAAGCCTGTAGGAATTCCCTGGCTGTTCTCTGTTTGGCTTGTCCTATAATAGTAGTACACCACAGACAAGGAAGAAAGCATGGTCTCATCCGATGTAACGGCACTGTTCACCTCTATCGACAAAACCCTAGCCAGAGAAACAATAGCCAACCTGCTGAACATACAGAACAGACAACAGGACATTGAACCTATCGACAAAGATGGCATACTCAAACTACTGGACCTGTGCCTCACAACACACTTTACATTCAACAACTAAATATATGAACAAATCAATGGCACACCCATGGGCTCACCCATCTCTAGACTCATAGCAGAAGCTGTAATGCAAAGATTAGAACAAACCGCAAATTAACCCAAACTCTGGGTCAGATATGTGGATGACACCTTTGTAATCATTAAAAACACAGAAATAGAGAACACACACCAGATCATCAACGCCACACTCACAGGAATCTGATTCACGAGAGAGGAAGAAAAGGACAACTAACTCCCATTCCTAGATGTGATAGTACAGAGAACACCAAACGGAGAATTCACCACAAAGTATACAAGAAAGCCACACACACCGACCAAGTCCTGAACTACGAAAGCAACCACCCCAACACACACAAAGATGTTGCATCAAGACACTATTCAAAAGGGCCACAACACACTGCAGTACACCAGAACTGCAAAAAGAGGAAGAAGAACACCTATACAATGTATTCGGCAAAAACAGATACCCGCGCAACTTCATCAACAGGTGCCTGAGGGAAAGACAACAGAATGAGGACATGCAGCAACCTAAAGGACTAGCCACACTACCATCAAAACACTTCCGAACTGACAGCCAGACTACTGCGACCACTAAGACTCATAACAGCACACAAACCAACAGCCACTCTACGATAGTGTACAAACTCCTATGTAAGGACTGCACAAAACACTACATAGGACAAACAGGAAGACAGCTAACGATCCGCATCCATGAACACCAACTCGCCACAAAACAACATGACCAGCTATTCTTAGTAGCCACGCATGCAGATGACAAGCAACGTGAATTTGACTGGGACAACACTGCTATTATAGTTCAAGCCAAACAGAGAACAGCCAGGGAATTCCTAAAGGCATGGCACTCATCCACAGATTCAATCAACAAGCACATCAACCTGGACCCAATATACCGACCACTGCAGCTGGAACTGATAACCGGAAACGGCAGATTGAAACCACTACAAATGCTGGAGGAAAGATCACAGAAGCAATTCACAGGAGGCTCCTAAGCACTGAGGATGTCAGCTAGACAGGGAACGAAACGTCTGCAACACAAATTCCCAGCTCGGCAAATAGAACCACAACATAAACATGATTGGCCAAGAGTGTGTTTATACAGGATCCAGACAACAATCACCGAAGCAGTATGGTTTTCCAAAACAGGCAGAAGAAGAGGTCAGGAAGTTAATAGTTTTCTGCAACAAGGGATACGGAGACCAGTAGCTTCCACTATCAACTCACCTATTCGACCAGTTACGAAACCAGACAGTAGCTGGCAAGTAGCGGTAGATAACTGGACATTGAACAAGGCCACCCTGTCTACAGCCCCCACCATAGCAACGAACCCAGAGATCGTAGTCAAGCAAAGTGAGGATGCGCAATGGGTCACAGTTTTGGACATAAGTAATGTGTTTTGGTCAACTCACTGGAGAATGAATGCTGATATAAACCCACATTTACTTTCCAAGGCCAGCAATATACTTGGACTGCCCTGCTTCAGTGATTTCCTAACTCCTCGTCCATAATGTCTAAGTGAAGGGTTAAAAGAATTCTCGAAACCTTAATGTCTGGTGCAGTATGTAGACGACTTGCTTTTTCAAACTGAAACTAAAAAGGAACGTTATCAGCTGTTAAGTGAATTACTGCAATTGTGGCATGAGTTGGGTCTGAAAGTGAACCCTAAGAGAGCGCAGATATGAAGCAGGACATTACTTATCTGGGAATGATTCTGTCACTGAGAAAACAAGAAATGGACAAATGAAAGGTAGAGGCAATTGGCAGATTCCCTGTTCTGTGGGATGTCAAAGGTTGAGATCCTTCCCAAGCTTAGCGGGGCATTAAAGGGACCACATTGACCAATAAGGTAGCCCCACTGATGGAGTTATTAAAAAAGAATGTGGTGTGCAAATGGAACAAGACATTGCAGCTCTAAAGCAAGCACTAGCTGCCGCGCCCGTTCTGACAACCCCAAATCCAACTGTTAAAAATCACACAATGCCAGGGTATAGTTCAACAGGTTTAATTGGTAGCACTAGCTTTAGGAGCGATGCTCCTTCATCAGGTGGTCATGGTGTATAACATTGTATGATACAGAATTTATGGCAAAAAGTTGACAATGTTATGTAACTGAAATTATATATCAAAAAAGACCTGGATTGTTGGTTAAGTCTCTCATCTGTTAGAGTGACCCCTTTGGTTTCAGTTCTTTCATATGTAAATCGCAAAACTTTTTTAAAAAATCGACATTCTCAAGTGAACTTTAACAATTGGTGCCTGTCAGCCAAGATAATATATCGAAGGTGTGAGTCCCCCTGTGTGGTACTATCTGTGCCACAATGTTAGACTGATTTTAATCTAAACAAATGAATTTATCGGATCTAATATGGATTCATGCAGTTTTTGAGTGAAGGAAAATGTATGTCTGCAGGTACAAATTCACCCCACAAACTTTTATATGTGTGGAGGGAGGGTGGGGTTGGGGGCGGAGGGTAGTGACAGTGATGGTGGTTGTGAGTGTCTGTGTGAGAGTGTATACATGGGTGTAACTGTGAAAGTGTGTGTGTGTGTGTGTGTGTGTGGAAAGTGCAATGAGGCTGGTATTCAAGTTCAGTACCCATTGGGATGGCCACAACTGGGACCTTGGGTTCATGGCACACTGCAGGTAACCCCATTGCACTACACACACACCTATAAGTTTGTGGGGTGAATTTGTACTTGCAGATATACATTTTCCTTCACTTAAAAACTGCTTGATTCCATAAATTCATTTTTTTAGATGAGTATCAGTCTAAACATTGTGGCACTGACAATATCACACAGGGGAACATGCACCTTCAATACATTATCTGGGCTGACAGACACCAATTGTTAAAGTTCACTTGAGAATGTAAATTTTTTAAAAATGTTTTGCAATTTACGTATAAAAGAACTGAAACCAATGTGGTCATTCTCACAGATAAGAGACTTAATATAGCATCCAGGTCTTTTTTAATATATAACTTCAATTACATCACACTGTAAACGTTTGCTATAAATTCTGTGTCTTACAATCTTATACTCCATAACCAGCTGCTGAAGGAGCAGTGCTCCGAAAGCTAGCGCTTCCAATTAAACCTATTGGACTATATCCTGGTGTTGTGAGTTTTAACCAAAGTAGCCACCACAGCCACCACCCTCGCGACAGTTCTGTTACAGAAGACGCATGTAAAAAACACGTATTAGCTATTTCTGGGCAGTGCAACATTTTACCTGCATAGTACAGCTGAACCCACTTACAATTATTGATGGAGCATACCTCGGTACAGCTACTATTAGACAGAAGGATTAAAGATTGTTCGGTTAGCTGAAACTGAATCGCCAGATGGACACTTTTGCTACAGGGAAGAATATTGCCTGTGAAAGGGGTAAAAACTATCACCATGTTAGGAGACAACTTCATAGAGCAGGGAGGAAAACAGAAGTGTCAATTGACAGCAGTAAATGATCCCAAGGGCCCATTTGTATCAAAACAATTGGAGGGGGTAAGACGGGGCCTGAAAGCAGACATGCATAAGAGATAATCCATCACTGGACCCCACACACTAAAATAATTAGAACTCTTCCTGATACTGCAAAGGAGTTGTTGCGGGAACCCAGATTATAAGACCGGTTCTGGAACAGGAGATCTCATGTTCAAATACATCTGTGGATCAGAATTCTGTCACATGTTGCTGTAGTTGTGATTCTATGTGCATTACTAATTATCATACCCAATGTATGTCAGCTTAGAAGGTAGACAAATGAAATTGTGCAGAGATTTGAGGGTGAGCCTGTCATGAAACAGAAGGAATATTATGAAAACACTGAGTTAAGTCATATATGCATTATTTCTTCATATTCGTTATTGCATGTTTGCTTTATATTATTATACTTTTCTTTAGTGTTCTTTACATGTTCTTTTCTCTATTTTACTATAACGATATAACATGCAACTTATTCAATGGGAGGATACTGACCATCCCAGGAGAGGTTCGCAGAAAGAGACAGACAATGATCCTAAAATAAGTATCTTTGGATAAAAAGGGGAGAGATGTTAGCCAGTGGCTGCAGGAAAAGAGAGAGAGGGATACAAGCTGCCAACACATTGCAGAAAAATACTGAATGCAAAATTATTGGCATGCAGGAAGAAGCGGCTTGTGAACTAAAATGGCCTGAGTCCAGGCACTAGTGTGAAGTTGAAACTGGTTTATGCTAAGTTCTCTGGAAAGATGAAGTAATGCCAAAGGAAGATGAGGTAATGCAAAACCCTTACTTGGACAAGCTGCCCAAGTCGGTGGGTCAGAGCCAATAAGGCTGCAAATGTGTTGCTGGTCAAAGCACAGCAGGTTAGGCAGCATCTCAGGAATAGAGAATTCGACGTTTCGAGCATAAGCCCTTCATCAGGAATAAGAGAGAGAGAGCCAAGCCGGCTGAGATAAAAGGTAGGGAGGAGGGACTAGGGGGAGGGGCGATGGAGGTGGGATAGGTGAAGGAGGTCAAGGTGAGGGTGATAGGCCGGAGTGGGGTGGGGGCGGAGAGGTCAGGAAGAGGATTGCAGGTTAGGAGGGCGGTGCTGAGTTGAGGGAACCGACTGAGACAGGTGGGGGGAGGGGAAATGAGGAAGCTGGAGAAATCTGAATTCATACCTTGTGGTTGGAGGGTTCCCAGGCGGAAGATGAGGCGCTCCTCCTCCAGCCGTCGTGTAGTTGTGTTCTGCCGGTGGAGGAGTCCAAGGACCTGCATGTCCTCGGTGGAGTGGGAGGGGGAGTTAAAGTGTTGAGCCACGGGGTGATTGGGTTGGTTGGTTCGGGCGGCCCAGAGGTGTTCTCTGAAGCGTTCCGCAAGTAAGCGGCCTGTCTCACCAATATAGAGGAGGCCACATCGGGTGCAGCGGATGCAATAGATGATGTGTGTGGAGGTACAGGTGAACTTGTGGCGGATATGGAAGGATCCCTTGGGGCCTTGGAGGAAGTGAGTGTGGAGGTGTGGGCGCAAGTTTTACATTTCCTGCGGTTGCAGGGGAAGGTGCCGGGGGTGGAGGTTGGGTTGGTGGGGGGTGTGGATCTGACAAGGGAGTCACGAAGGGAGTGGTCCTTGCGGAACGCTGATAGGGGAGGGGAGGGAAATATATCCTTGGTGGTGGGGTCCGTTTGGAGGTGGCGGAAATGGCGGCGGATAATACGTTGTATGCGCAGGTTGGTGGGGTGGTAGGTGAGAACCAGTGGGGTTCTGTCTTGGTGGCGGTTGGAGGAGCGGGGCTCAAGGGCGGAGGAGCGGGAAGTGGAGGAGATGCGGGGAGGGCATCGTCGATCACGTCTGGGGGGAATCTGCGGTCTTGAAGAAGGAGGCCATCTGGGTTGTGCGGTGTTGGAATTGGTCCTCCTGGGAGCAGATGCGGCGGAGACGAAGGAATTGGGAATATGGGATGGCGTTTTTACAGGGGGCAGGGTGGGAGGAGGTGTAGTCCAGGTAGCTGTGGGAGTCAGACGGTTTATAATAGATGTCTGTGTTGAGTCGGTCGCCCCGAGATAGAAATGGAAAGGTCTAGGAAGGGGAGGGAGGAGTCTGAGACAGTCCAGGTGAATTTCAGGTCGGGATGGAAGGTGTTAGTAAAGTTGATGACTGTTCAACCTCCTCGTGGGAGCACGAGGCAGCGCCGATACAGTCATCGATGTAGCGGAGGAAAAGGTGGGGTGTGGTGCCAGTGTAGTTGCGGAAGATGGACTGTTCCACATATCCTACAAAGAGGCAGGCATAGCTGGGGCCCATGCGGGTGCCCATGGCAACTCCTTTAGTTTGGAGGAAGTGGGGAGGATTGAAAAGAGAAGTTATTCAGGGTGAGGACCAGTTCAGTCAGTCGAAGGAGGGTGTCAGTGGAAGGGTACTGGTTAGTGCGGCGGGAAAGGAAGAAGCGGAGGGCTTTGAGTCCTTCGTGATGGGGGATGGAGGTGTACAGGGACTGGATGTCCATAGTGAAAATAAGGCGTTGGGGACCGGGGAAGCGAAAATCCTGGAGGAGGTGGAGGGCGTGGGTGGTGTCCCGAACGTAGGTGGGGAGTTCTTGGACTAAAGGGGACAGGACCGTGTCGAGGTATTGGGAGATGAGTTCGGTGGGGCAGGAGCAGGCTGAGACAATGGGTCGGCCGGGGCAGGCAGGTTTGTGGATTTTGGGCAGGAGGTAGAAACGGGCGGTGCGGGGTTGTGGGACTATGAGGTTGGAGGCGGTGGATGGGAGATCCCTGAGGTGATGAGGTCCTGGATGGTCTGTGAGATGATGGTTTGGTGGTGGGAGGTGGGGTCGTGGTCAAGGGGGCGATAAGAGGAGGCGTCCGCGAGCTGGCGTTTGGCTTCAGCGGTGTACAGGTCAGTGCGCCAAACTACCACCGCGCCTCCCTTGTCTGCGGGTTTGATGGTGAGGTTGGGATTGGAGCGGAGGGAGTGGAGGGCTGCACGTTCTGAGGGTGAGAGGTTGGAGTGGGTGAGAGGGGTGGACAGGTTGAGTCGGTTGATGTCACGGCGGCAGTTGGCTATAAAGAGGTCGAGGGCGGGTAGGAGGCCTGCACGGGGTGTCCAGGTGGATGGGGTGTGTTGGAGGCGGGAGAAGGGGTCGTCAGAGGGTGGGCGGGAATCTTGGTTGTGAAAGTAGGCACGGAGGCGAAGGCGGCGGAAGAATTGTTCAATATCTCGCCGCGTGTTGAACTCATTAATCCGAGGGCGTAGGGGAACGAAGGTGAGGCCCCTGCTGAGGACTGATCTTTCATCCTCAGAGAGGGGGAGATCTGGAGGGATGGTGAAAATCCGGCAGGCTGGGAGCTAGGACCTGTGTGGGACTGGAGCTGGAGCTGGAGCTGGGGGCGGGGACAGAGATCGAAGTAGGGGCGGAGTTAGACGTGGTGACGTTGCTCGACGTGGGGGCGGGGTCATGCGTCGTGACGGAAATAAGCGTGGGGGCGGGGTTACGTGAAGCGACGGGAGATGGCGTGGGGGCGGGGTTATGGGCGGGGTTATGGGTAGTGACGAAAGACGGCGTGGGGGCGGGGGAAACCTGAGGATTTGTGCTCCTGCAGGCCTCTCACCCTCAGAACGTGCAGCCCTCCACTCCCTCCGCTCCAATCCCAACCTCACCATCAAACCCGCAGACAAGGGAGAAACCCTCCAACCACAAGGTATGAATTCAGATTTCTCCAGCTTCCTCATTTCCCCTCCCCCCACCTTGTCTCAGTCGGTTCCCTCAACTCAGCACCGCCCTCCTAACCTGCAATCCTCTTCCTGACCTCTCCGCCCCCACCCCACTCCGGCCTATCACCCTCACCTTGACCTCCTTCCACCTATCCCACCTCCATCGCCCCTCCCTAGTCCCTCCTCCCTACCTTTTATCTCAGCCGGCTTGGCTCTCTCTCTCTTATTCCTGATGAAGGGCTTATGCTCGAAACGTCGAATTCTCTATTCCTGAGATGCTGCCTAACCTGCTGTGCTTTGACCAGCAACACATTTGCAGCTGTGATCTCCAGCATCTGCAGACCTCATTTTTTACTCGAAGAGCCAATAAGGTAAAGGCATATGATAAGCAAATGAGCCTGAGCCAATGGTGCACAGACAGACATTTAGAAAGGAAAGGAATAAGAAGATGACTGTTGGATATGGAGCCAGTCAAAACTCCAGAGACTGACCATCACAGAAGTAAACCCTACGTCAAGACCACCGGTGCCAACATTGAGAGTGTGAGGCGTCGGACCTTGTCGTCATCAGGAGCTATACTGCTTGGGTATTAGCTTTTATATTTTGTGACTACTCAGAGAGTGTCAGAAGACTCTAGTGAGTGTACAAGTATGTTCTATGCCAACAAATGTTTTAGCTACACACATGTATTGACGAACAACATTAATAAAGTGACATGTGAGTTATGAGAGAATTGATTCTTGTCCTCTCTGTTCAAGCCAATAACCAGAGCTGGCGAACACTGGGCTCCATCAACCAGCACAGGGCTCATACACACCATCCACCACTTCAGATACACACAGCTCAGTGAGACTAATAAGGGAAGGTGTTAGCTTATGGCCTAATGAATCACACATCACAAATGATCAAGGGGATTATTGGTCAGAGGGACAGTAGTGAAAGGGCCCCATGAGAGGGTCCAGGCCTTTCCAGGCTCTGCTCAGTCAGTGTAGATGCAGAGACTCATTTCAAGTTCTGACAACTTTTCTGGCTGCACTGTACACCACCAGAGAGAGAGAGTGAAAAAGTTCATCCTTGAAATAATTGACATGATGTCTCAGGCCTTACTGATGGATGGAGAGTTAATCTGCATGGAACATCTTAGACAATAGATAACTGAGGGTACAAATACAGAAATTGCTGGAAAAGCTCAGTGGGTCTCTGAAGAGAAATCGGAGTTGGCCAGGGAATAAGGTGGTGGATTAAAGTGGCATGTAACTGGAAGCTCAAGGTCACTTTTGCAGGGAGAATGTAGATGTTCTGCAAAGCTTTCGCCCAGTCTATACTTGGTCTCCTCCATATTGAGGGAACAGTTTTGTGAGCAGCGAATGCAATAGTAAAAAATGAGGTCTGCAGATGCTGGAGATCACAGCTGAAAATGTGTTGCTGGTCAAAGCACAGCAGGCCAGGCAGCATCTCAGGAATAGGGAATTCGACATTTGGAGCATGCTCGAAACGTCGAATTCCCTCTTCCTGAGATGCTGCCTGGCCTGCTGTGCTTTGACCAGCAACACATTTTCAGCGAATGCAATAGCCTAGATTGTGAGATGTGCAAGTGCTGTTTTACCTGGAAGGTATGTTTGGGCCTGGAAGATTCTTTCTCATTTCGACATAACTGGTTTGCCAATTTTTCTGAAACTGTATCCCTTGGTTTGAGACTCCTCTATCCACATGGGAAACATCCTTCCTACATTTAATGAATCGGATTCTTAAAAGGTCTGTGTTTGATTGAGGTCACTACTCATTCTCCTCAAAGAAGAAAAACAGAGAGGAATTCCAGAGAATAAAGACCCTTTAATCTTTGATTGTAGGACACTCATGGAAATTAGTTTGGTGAACCTGTTTTGCACTCCCTCTACAGCAAGTATATCTTTAGGTAGGTAAGGAGGTGAAAACTATGCGCAATCCTCAAGGTATAGTTTCACCAAGATTCTATACCATTACAGTAAGACCCCTTTCCTCCTTTACTAAAATCCTCTTGTAATAAAAGCCTCTTAATTGCTTGCAGTCTCTACATGTTACATTTCAGTGTCTGATGAACAAAGGAAACCAATTCTTTGAAGTTCAACACTTCCCAATTTTTTACCATTAAAGGAATACTCTATTTCTATTTTTCCAATGAAAGTACATAACATCACACTTCTCCACACCTTATTCTATCTGACAATTCTTTGCCCACTCAAAAAGCCTCTCCAAAACCAAAAAGCATCTTTGCACTTTCCTCATAACTCACACTTACATTCAAATAAAAGCATTAACTGTGGACCAGTATTGACATGTTTGCCAGGATTGACATTTTTGAAACAGAGTTTCTAATTTATATTAGTCCATAGATTCTTAACTTTTTCTGGGATATTTTTAATTTCTTCTATGGTGATAGGTAGAAAGTATTGGTTTAGCTTTGCTGCTGTATCCTTGCCCTCTTTTTAAATTTCTCCTGGCTTTTCTTGTAATGGGCACCCTTTTGATATTGCTTTTAAAAAAAATTTACACACCTAGAGAAGCTTTACAGTCCAACTTTATGTATCTCACTAATGCACTGTCATGTTCTATTCTCCCATTCTTAATATTTTCCTCGTTCGTCATTTGCTGAATTCCAAAATGTCTCCAATTCTTAGGCTTCCAACTCTTTTGGATACTTTATAGAGTTCTTCCTTTGATTAAATACAATTAATCATGGTTAACCATTTTCCTTACTAGATATAGGTCAAAAGTATACATATTTGGTCTAAACTGTATTGTAGCTTGCTAAATGTCAGCTATTGTTTAATATGATGCAATTACACTTTTAATGCACTGTTCTGACTGCGGCTGGAAGAGTGAACTTTTGCTATAGATCCCCACTATTTGGGTCATAATGCAAAACGAAAATACTTACTCAGTAACTAAGATGGCAATTCAAAAACTTCTTCATACCGATTAGATCAATCAACCAGGTTTCTTGTGGTTTTCCATGAGAAACTTCTGAAGCTTCCAATACAGTTTTGTGTTTTCAAAAGTTGCTCATCGATAAACCCAATCTGGCTGTAATCTTCCCCGGTGGCAGGCAGGCAGCTCCTACTATGTCAAGGCACTCACTGTCTCTAAATAGGTGCCAAGTCTACCTTATGATTAATCAGACCATTTAATTTTAAAACTTACATTGCAATGTTGACATAACACAAGCAGAGGGAGAGGAGCAGAATTTATCCAGGTATTGGGTTCCCGAACCTAATTGAAAATCTGGCCCACGAAAGAGATTATTCAACCAACATTGATTCCAGAGTTAAACAGAAAACCTCAGTGAATTTTATCAGACAGATTTTTAAAATATTTTTCAATGGGATGTGGACATTGCCAGCTAAACCAGTGTTTATTGCCCATTCCCCAATTGCCGGAAGGCCTGTTAAAAGTCAACCACATTGCTGTAGTTCTGGAATTACAGGTAGGCCACCAGGTAAAGATGGCAGATTTCCATCCCTAAAGGGCGTTTGTGAACCAGGGTTATTTTGTAAATGACAGTCAATGATGGTTAGTTACAGTTAGGCTAGAGTTTTATTCCAGATTTTAATTGAAGTCACACCCTCAAAATATCACCCTGGAGGTCTCAATGACTAGCCCTCTGACATTACTACAGCTCGGCCACCTTCTCCCCAATGTTTATATTACCAAAGGGACTCATTCTCACCAAAGGTCCTTCTGAGCAGAAGTGTTTCAGTTAAGAGTGTATTAGATCAAAATGCATGTCCAAATAATACTGCATGAGCTTGGAAGGTGCAGAATCAATAATCATAGAAAAGCCAAAAGAACTGCAGATAATGTAAATTAGAAACAAAAATTGAAATTGCTGGAAAAGCTCAGCAAGTCTGGTAGCATATGTGAAGAGAAATCAAAGTTAACATTTTGGATTGAGTGACCCTTCCTCTGAACTGATGGTAGCTCAGAAAATATCAGTTTATTTGCAGAAGGTATGGTGGAGGGAGCGAGTAAGGAGAAAATGATAGTTGGGGATAGACCCTAAAGATAGAAGAATAGTTGAACAGACAAGGAAATGGATAATGATCTGGCTGGAAGGGAGAATAGCTGTTAATGGAGACTGTTAATGGCTACCAATGGGTTGTGTGTAACAACAGACTTCATGACAGTCAGGCAGCATCCGAAGAGCAAGATAATCGATGTTTCAGGCATAAGCTCTTCAGCAGGAGTGAGGCTTGTGGGTAGGGGCTGAGAGAAAAATGGGAGAGTGGTGGGGTTAGTGGGAGGTAGCTGGGAGAGCGATTAGGTGGATGAAGGTGAGGGAGAAGGTGATAGGTCAGAGGGGGCAGTGATGGATGGGTCCAGAGGGTGGTGCCCGAGTTGGTTGGCTTGGGACTGGGATAATGTGGAGGAAGGGGAATTGAGGAAGCTGTTGAAATCCACATTTATCCCGTGTGGTTACAGGATCCCAAGGCAGAATATGAGATGTTCCTCCTCCAGTTGTCAGTGATAAGCTTTTGGCGGTGGAGGAGGCCCAGGGCCTGCATGTCCTTGACGGAGTGGGAAGGGGAATTGAAGTGTTCAGCCACAGTGCAGTGGGGTTGGTGGGTATCCCAGAAATGTTCTCTGAAACAATCCGCAAGAAGGCACCCTGTCTCCCTGATGTAGACTAGACCACATTGGGTACAACAGATGACATTGGGAGAGGTGCAGGTGAATTTCTGATGGATGTGGAAGGATCCCTTGAGGCCTCGGAGGTGAGGAGAGTGGTGTGGACGCAAGTTTTGCACTTCCTGCGGTGGCATGGGAAGTTGCCAGGAGTGCAGTGTGAGCTGGTGGGGATATGAACCTGAAGAGGCAGTCACAGAGGGAATTATATTTTCAGAATGCTGATAGGGGTGGGGAGGGAAATATATCTCTGGTGGGATCCGTTTTGAGGTGGGGATGTGGTAGAGGATGATGCATTGTATGTGGAGGTAGGTGAGGACCGGGGGGTTCTGTCCTTGTTGTGTTGTGAAGGGTGGGGTTCATGGGTGGTGGTGCATGAAGCGGAGGAGATGCACTGGAAGGCATCATCAACCACGTGGGAAGGGAAGTTGCAATCGTGGAAGAAGGAGGCTATCTGGGAATTTGAGGTGGAATTAGTCATCCTGGGAACAGATGCAGCGGAGGTGGAGGAATTGGGAATAAGGAATGATGTTTTTACAGGAGGTAGGGTGAAAGGAGGTGTAATTTAGGTAGCCGTGTAAGTCGGTGGGCTTGTAGTATATGTGGTTAGTTGGTCACCAGAAACGGTGATGGAGAAGTCCAGGAAGGGGAGGGAGATTGCCAAGATGGTCCAGGTGAATTTTAGGTCGGGTGAAAGGTGTTGGTAAAGTTGATGAACTGTTCAACCTCCTCAAGGGAGTATGAGGCAGTGCAGATAGTCATTGATGTACCGGAGGAACAGGTGGGATTGATGCAGTGTAACTGCGGAGAATGGACTGTTCTACATATCTGACAAACAGGGAGGCATAGCTGGGTCCCATGAGGGTGCCCATGGATACCCATTTGGTTTGGAGAAATTGTTGAGGGTGAGGACCAGTTCAGCCAGGCAGATGAGGGTGTCAGTGGAAGGGTACGGGTTGGGACAGCATGAGAGTAAGAAACAGGGGTTTTGGAGACCTTTGTCGTGGTGGATCGATGTGTACACGGACTGGATGTCTATGGTGAAGATGAGGCGTTGGGGGCCAGGGGAACAAAAATCTTGAAGGAGGTGTGTCACGAATGTAGGTGGGGAGTTCCTGAATGAAGGGGTCAGGACAGTGTCAAGGCAGGAAGAAATGAGTTCAGTGGGACAGGTGCAGGCTGAGACAATGGTCGACAGGGGCAGTCAGGTTTGTGAATCTTTGGAAGGAGGTGGCTGAGTGGTTAGCACTGCTGCCTCACCGTGCCAGGGAGTTGGGTTTGATTCCAGCCTGGTGTGACTGTGTGGAGTTTGCACATTCTCTCCCTGTGTCTGCGCTGGATTCCTCTGGATGCTGCAGTTTCCTCCCACAGTCCAAAGATGTGTAGGTTAGGTGGATTGGCCATGCTAAATTATACATAGGATCCAGGGATGTGCAGGCAAGGTGGGTTAGCCATGAAGAATGCAGGATTACAGGCATAGGGTGGGGGCGTGGGTCTGGGCGAATCGCTCTTCAGAGGGTTGGTGCAGACTTGATGGGCAGGATTTCTTAAGATGGTCGAGGGCCCATTTGCTTTTCTTCATATTAGGACAGTGGACTCAGTTTGTCGTCCATCATGGCCCCGTTCTGATAACAGAGGCCTGTCCATCTCAACAAAGATCAGAAACCAGAGCCGCTCCTTGAGTAAGTACCAATTTTGTGGGACTTGTGGACAAATTTTATACATAATCAGATTGGTGACAGGGTCGAGAGTGTGGTGATAGAAAAGCACAGCAAGTGAGGCAGCATCCAAGGAGCAGGAGAATCGACATTTCAGGCAGAAGCCCTTCATCAGGAAGCCCTTCATGGATGCTGCCTGATCTGCTGTGCATTTCCAAAACCACACTCTCGACTCTGATCTGCAGTCCTCACTTTCTCCAGATTGGTGACAGGAAAATCTCTGCTCATCTTATTTGAAATCCAGAGTGATCCCTTCTCTGGTTTAACCTGTTCATTAGTGTCACCCTGTACAAGGTGGACTTTGGCAATTAACAAACTGCCCTGAAGACAGGACAAAGTGGCTGATGGTGTCTCTCTGCTTCCTTGTTCACAGGGCTGAACAGATTCATCAAGGATATTGAGATGATGATTGGGGAAAAGAATTGGCTCTTCTGGCTGTGGTGGAGAGCATGCTGGTTTCTTATCTCATCGAGTTTGCTGTAATAAGGAGATGTTACATCTTTTAGTGTTTCAAACAGAAAATGAAGTGCAGATAATCATTCTGTTTTTGATATGATTTTAGACCTTCATTTTAAACAGATGATTTGTCCCACCAACATATGGACCTGTTGAATACCCTGTCTGGACAGTAGCACTGGGTTGGTGTATGACCATCTTCTGTATTATGTGGGTCCCCATTGTGGCTGTAGTGAGAGTTGTCCAAGCTGAAGGCTGCACCTTGTGCCAGGTAAGGAAATACCAAAAGTAAAACAAAAAACTGCTGATACTGGAAATTTGAAACAAAAGCAGAAATGGCTGAAGAGACTCAGCAGGTCTGACAGCTTTTGTAGATAGAAAGTGCAGTTACCATTTCAAGTCCAGTTCTGAAGATGAGTCACTGGAGTTGGGCATAAATAGCATCGTGTGGATGGAGATAGGTTGAAGTAACATCAGTGGCATTAAGTACATTTTTGGAAAGACTTCACCCCTACTCTCTCACACATACATGTCACGTGCCAACACACAGACACGTGCATTTAACATGTATGTATGTACATGCAAATGTACATGTACATTGAGATATACAAAATTACAGTAGTAAATGAGACATATATACGTAATTCCTGCAATTAATCATAATATGATTGTCAACCAACATGAAAATTACTCTCTTGAATTGGAATTAGCTTTTTTGTTCAGGAAATTTCTCAGCAGTCCTTCAAATCGATTCTATCCACACGACCTGTTATGAATGTCTCTGGCATTCTTCAAAAATAATTATATCAGTTTTCTCACAAAATAATTACAGATTCTATATTTAGTTTCAAGCTCTCATCCCTCTTATTGCTACCAGTATGTTCCTCTCAATTTTTCATCAAACTAACAGTCAGAAATTCCCTGAGTGAGATCATTCCTTCTTATGAAATTTTGGGACTGCCCAATCCTCCCTCCACAACTTATCTTTTTTATATCAGTTCCAACTGCAGGATGACCAGATTTGGATCTGGATTTTATGTCGTTGGAAGTTCAATGATGGATAGAAATCAGGCAGAAATTATTAAACCTTTCCATTTTTTTGCTGCTTGCACATCAGCTCCTGATTGGGGTCCGTACCTGGAAGGGCACAGTGGGGAACAACATAGAAGCAAGCTTGATTCTACGGAAGCCCCAAATTGTCTCCAATGTCAGGCAACTCCTGAGATCTTCGAGGAGAAAGTGAGGACTGCAGATGCTGCACTCCTAAAGAAGGGCTCATGCCCGAAACACGATTCTCCTGCTCTTTGGATGCTGCCTGACATGCTGCACTTTTCCAGCAACACATTTTCAACTCCTGAGATCTGACAACTTCTAATATAATTGTGGTTCCAGTAAGTCAGCTGTGATAATCCAGATATGCTGTATGTCAGTTACTTCCTTGTAACCTGGCATTTCTTTGCCATATGTTTTATTTAAATTTCTTTTCAAACCACTTGGATGCTGTTAAACTATTCTTCTTTTCTTCAGGGTTATGCTTGGATTCTCTTGTTAACTTGTCCCAATGTCGTCTTCATAATTACTGTGCTCCTTTCAGTTCTTGTTGGCATTGGTCGATTGCTTTCGAGTTTATTTCACAGCTTTAACTAAATTCTTGGCGGAAACTTTGTAGACGTGGGAATTTATTTAAATTAATTGGAATAGCATGACAACTCTTTGCAAGGCTGTCTTCGTTTAATAAACCACACTGGATTGAAGTATAAATTTAAAAAGTAACAAGATGATACAGTCATCTTATTGGAACCTCCCATTCCCAGGTATTTACCTGCAGTGACAGACTTCACACATACTGGTGAATCTTCTGAGACCATAAAACCGTAGTCCAGGAGTGCATCTTTGATAATCTTCACTGTGACCTTCAAAGGGCTGCTCGGCTGGTTTGTGTTAGCAGCTGTTCCATCGGCTGGATCTTGATTACTTCAATCACAAACAAAGCAAGGGTCACATTTGTCAATCATTTTCAGAATCTTATTATTTTCCATATTATTTAATCAACCTCTCACCCATCCTCACCACACCCCTTCAATCCCCCATCCCCAGCCTGGACTCGGTCAGGTTCCTGCAAAATTCTCACTCGTAGTCTCTCCCCATCGCATTGGCTTTCTGAGAGAGAGGTCATTGTAAAAGGGATTTCCTCTGCTTCTCTGTATCCACCTCAAAACTGACACACCCATTCTCTAGGAACCTGCCAAAACCAGGGTGAAAAATTCCAGCAAGCTGTTTCGAGAATGTCAAAGGATCAGAAGATTCTTG
Source organism: Hemiscyllium ocellatum (assembly GCF_020745735.1). NCBI lineage: Eukaryota > Metazoa > Chordata > Chondrichthyes > Orectolobiformes > Hemiscylliidae > Hemiscyllium > Hemiscyllium ocellatum. The sequence goes on from NC_083411.1 coordinate 64,426,049, forward strand.
GTGAGTTAATAGAATCAAAGACAGAGGCTATGAGTCACAGAACCTCTGCTCTGTCCAAACTGCAGCAAATTGGCTAGGATGAGATCAAAATGTAGTTAGTGAATAAAACCAGGAAATTTTCAGCAAGTTCGGCAGCATCTGTGGAGAAACTTTCAGGTTCGTGAGTCACTGTCACGCCCATTGAGGTGATTGATCAGTCCATGGTCTAGAATGGCGGAACAGGCTCAAGGGGCTGAATGGTCTGCTCAGGCTCCAATATGCTTTCATCAGAAGTGGGTAAAGTCAGGGTGCAATTTCCCCTCCCTGGAGATGGTGAGGAAAGGGCAAATATTTGGTTGAGTTCACCCAGAGGTGTACTCAGTCCCTTTCTCACCACCTCCACTCCGGGCAGGAAAATCCATGGTGGGCATCCTCAGCCCGCCAACAAGTGAAGCTTTTGAATCACCAGCCAATAGACAATAGACAATAGGTGCAGGAGTAGGCCATTCAGCCCTTCGAGCCTGCACTGCCATTCAATATGATCATGGCTGATCATTCCTTATCTCCATAACCCTTGATTCCAAGGGCCTAAGCCACTCATTGGGCTGAATACCCTCTCTCCCAGCTGGTGGGAACAGGGCGTGTTTTCTTCACAGGGAAGCTCCACTTGCCTGAATCTGGGGCTAATTGGGACAGGGAGGGTTACTCACCCCATCCCCAATAGTGTCCCCAAAATACCCACTTTCTTACCCACTGGTGAAGCTGGTCATGGTGTGCCACTTGTGCTTCCAACCCTGAGCCTACAAATTTCTGATTGAGCAGTTACCTCTGGGTGGGTGGTGGACAGGGCAAGGATTCAGTGAGCAGGCTCCTGATTGGACAAAGGAGAAGCCCTTAAGTACCAAATTGATGCTCAATCCAATGAACTTTCATGCTGGGGTGATAAAGAGAGCCTAAGTAGGTTAATGCCCCTTGAAGTCACCTATGCCTACACTTTGTACTCACCACATTAAATCCTAGCCTTAGGGATGTACCAGGTTTTAAGCAAATGCATGGGTAGAGAGTGGAAAGAAAAAACATGGGATGGTCTGTGATGAGATTAAAGACTGGACAATAACAAAGGGGGTAATGGTGTTAGGCAAATTAAGTCAGAATGGAACAAATCAAGGAGCAAAACACGAATGTGGAGGAGGGATACACAATGACAACAGAGTCACTGCCACAAGATTGGCTGTTTTCCCTGGAGGCTGAGGGGTGACCTTACAGAGATTTATAAAATCGTGAGGGTAAATAGATAAGGATTTTTCCATGGGGTGGGGGAGTCCAAAACTAGAGGGCAGAGGTTTAAGATGAAAAGGGAAAGATTTAAAAGGGTCCTAAGCGGCAACTTTTTCACACAAAGGGTGGTGTGTGCATGGAATGAGCTATCAGAGGAAGTTGTGGACATTGGCATAATTACAACAGTGAAAAAGCATCTGGATGGATATATGAACAGGAAGGGTTTAGAGGGATATGGGCTAAGTGCTGGCAAATGGGACTAAATTAAGTTATCTGGTCCTCATGGATGATATGGATTTAATACTCTTTTTGTATTGCCCTGACTCTATAAATGATTCAGAGATCTGAATTATTGGGTTAGACATCAAATGGCCATGGGATTTTGATCCAGTGCTGGGAAACTTTGAAAATTCCAGTCCCAGACAGTACCTTGGAATGCCATCTTCTGGGACAGTTGTGAATTTGAAAGGCTTAGGTTTAATTTTAAAATTTTGAGTGAATTCTCCCACCCTGATGTCATGACAGTAATGACAAGTGTGGTGACAAAATAAGGTGAGAAAGAAAAAAGTATAGATTTGCATCATTGCAAAAGAAGGTCTTGGCTTGCCCTGAGCTTGGAAAGGTGAGTTCAAAGAGGTGACGACCTTATTTCAGTGCATTTGCAGTTCATTAAAAACCCAATTCGGCAGACTTACATCGCTTTTCCAAAACATCTCTACCATGAAACGGAGACAGTGAAAATTCCCAACAGAAAGATCAGAGCCAGTTCCTGACAACTATAGCTTGGTGAAGACCCATCCTGCCATCACCCAATGCACTTCACACATCGATGCTGACATGGCGGATTGACGCTCATTAACTTTAGCACCAGGTGACAGACTGTCAGAGACTTATCATCACTCAGACTGCCAGCTGCTTACACACCAAATACAATTCGTGTGCTTTGAGTAAGTGGTGATGTGTGAACGTTAGAGGATCCACCACAGTCATTCAATCACACTATATGGGGATGGTCACAGTCAGTTCAAGTGATGTAGTGCAATGATTACAGGTAGGTCAGTTGAGGGATCAATCTGTGAGGGTGTGGGCCAGCTTTTCTTTGCAATGAGACAAAGGGAGAGACTCAGTATGACAGAGAGGGACACATGAGCGGAAGGAGGTGATGATGAGCAGGAGAGTGTTATGGACCAGATCAGACCAGACCCTCAAAATATTTTAAGAAGGTAGCCTAGGCCCTAATTGTTTCTTACTTTAAAGACAGATGTAAAGTGCCATGTCCCTATTTACTGGTCAAACTACTTGATATTAAACAAAACATAATGTATTCAAATGCTATAGTTAAAATACAACAAAAGAAAGAAGAACTTAGAATAAATTAACTCGACTGGAAAACTTAACAGAACAATAGATACAACAACTATTATTAATTAACTGTTTCAATATAGTAATATTCCATAAACACACCTTTTGGCAAAAAGGCAAATTCAGGAAACAGATTTTGACTCACATGTGATCCAGCAACCTACGAAGAGAACCACTAGCTTTTGGCTATAATCAAGAGATGGGGAAAATAGGTTCCACTTTTTCAACATCACAATAGCAACCAATGCTGAATCACAAAACTAAAAAACTAAAAACTAGAAATCCTGATTTGTGAGAGCTGGCCACACCCATCCAGGCTGCACCTATTATACCAACTTTAAAAAAAAACAAGGCCTCCCAAGTTGTTTACTTTCTAGGCTCTCACTAGCCAATTCGGCACCTCTGCCTTAAAACTTTGCTTAATCATAACCAGGACAAAACACACTTCCTAAAGCCACAGCATTGTCACAAGAAGTCACCAGGTGTCCCCAGTGAGTTAGCTGGAAATGCAGAAAGGGTTAGCAGTTTGGGAGGATGTGATGCTGTGAACCCTTGGGTGGAACACGATGCATGCAAGCAGTTCATGAGCCTTGGCAAAGGCATGTGCCGTATCCTGAGTAAGAGGTAACAGAGAGAAGATGGTGGTATTTGATCTTGCAGAGTGCAGAAAATCTTTTCACTCTGTACACAGCACTGACCCACACTGCTCTTTATGCCAAGGTTGGTTGGCTTTGTTATGGTGTTCCCCTTTGGGGGATGGGGGAGGTGAGCAAGGATAAGGATTCCCATCCTCTCCCCCAGACAGCCCAGCAGCACCTTCAGATCTCTGTCCTGGAAGGAGCTTGTCTTTCCCCTTGAGACCGTTTCCAGATCGAGCCCCTGCAGTCTGAGAGATCAATGCTGATTGGGAGAGTCTGAAGTAGTGGCAGCTGGGCTTTTGGGGCAGGGGTGGGTGGTACAAGGAAACCAGGAGAAGATCTTACCTGGAGCACAGGAAACACGATTTCATGAGAAATGCAGCCAACATCTCAGGATTATAATTCGTGAGGAGAAACGTAGAAGACGGTGTGAGAAAATTGATTGTGGGCCACTGTGAAACTCACTGGCCAACACACTTTAAGGAGAAATCGTAGAATTTAGCCCGACTTCACTGTATTGGAAAGTACAGGATGTTCAAAGGATGTACTTGACAAAAAGTTTGCAAAAAAGCAACAGATCAGTTCAAATCAGTGAGATTTTTTAAACAAATGCAGAGGAAGTTTCCTTGCTGGGTGTGAATCTGATTAGAATGTTTTTGCCTGGACAAAAAGTGCCCAGTGTTCCAGATATTTCTGTGGGAGAATCGTAGTTACGTATGGCAGACTGTAAAACAACAGCCACATGTACCACTTTGAGGCCTTCCAGTGCCACCTTTCAGATTATGGTTTTGCTCTGTCACCATTAAATCTGGTGGCTTAATGGAATGAAATTCAGCACAGCTATTTCTCAGGGAGAAAATTCCTCAGTGTAAAATTCCTCAGTGGCTGTCAAGGTGAGTCACAGAGCATTTAAGTGCCTGACCAACACGAAGGAAAACTCAGTTCACAAAGTCTGCTGGGAATCCCCAAGCTAGAGGAAAGTATGGAAACTTAATAAATGTGCTGGGTCCTTAACAGCACTAACTGGCCTGCCCTCATGCAGTGCCCTTGTCATGTTGTGAAGTAATTTGATGTCCTTCCTGTCCGTATTCCTTATGGCACTTATTTTGGATCCTTCACAACCTGGTCTACTCTCTTTTAAGGATGGGACATCCATAGTATCTATAGGATTTTTCTGTATCCTGCTTTGCAGAGCTTGCTGGAGCATCCATATAGCAGCAAAGTGGAAACAGTCTGTTGGTAAACATCTCTCCTTTTTGAATTGTTGCACACCCTTATCACACAGTTTCTTGGCTTCTATCAGAAAATGGGCTTATTAATGATAGGCAGCATGGTTCCATGCAGGGAAGGTCATATCTCACCAACTTAATAGAATTCCCTGAGGAAGCAACAGTCAGTATTTACTGTGGGAAAGGATATGGAAGATATTGATTGTAGGGAAATAGATGGTGACATCTTGCAAAATGTCCACATTACAGAGGAGGAAGTGCTGGATGTCTTGAAATGGGTAAAGGTGAATAAATCCCCAGGACCTGATCAGGTGTACCTGAGAACTCTGTGGGAAACTAGAGAAGTGATTGCTGGGCCTTTTGCTGAGATATTTGTATCATCAATAGTTACAGGTGAGGTGCCGAAAGACTGGAGGTTGGCAAACATGGTGCCACTGTTTAAGAAGGGCATTAAAGACAAGCCAGGAAACTATAGACCGGTGAGCCTGAACTCGGTGGTGGGCAAGTTGTTGGAGGGAATCCTGAGGGACAGGATGTACATGTATTTGGAAAGGCAAAGACTGACTAGGGACAATCAACATTGCTTTGTGCGTGGGGAATCATGTCTCACAAACTTGATTGAGTTTTTTGAGGAAGTAACAAAGATGATTGATGAGGGCAGAGCAGTAGATGTGATCTATATGGATTTCCGTAAGGCGTTCGACAAAGTTCCCCATGGGAGACTGATTAGCAAGGTTAGATCTCATGGAATACAGGGTAACTAGCCATTTGGATGCAGAACTGGCTCAAAGGTAGAAGACAGAGGGTGGTCGTGGAGGGTGTTTTTCAGACTGGAGGCCTATGACCAATGGAGTGCCACAAGGATTGCTGCTGGGACCTCTACTTTCTGTCATTTACATAAATGATTTGTTTGTGAGCATATGAGGTACAGTTAGTAAGTTTGCAGATGACACCAAAATTGGAGCTGTAGTGGACAGTAAAGAGGTTTCCTCAGATTATAACAGGACCTTGATCAGATGGGCCAATGAGCTGAGAAGTGACAGATGGAGTTTAATTCAGATAAATGTGAGGTGCTGCATTTTGGGAAAGCAAATCTTAGCAGGACTGATACACTTAATGGTAAGGCCCTAGGGAGTGTTGCTGAACAAAGAGACCTTGGAATGCAGGTTCATAGCTCATTGAAAGTGGAGTCGCAGATAGATAGGATAGTGAAGAAGGCGTTTGGTATGCTTTCCTTTATTGGTCAGAGTATTGAGTACAGGAGTTGGGAGATCATGTTGCGGCTGTATAGGACATTGGTTAGGCCACTATTAGAATATTGTGTGCAATTCTGGTCTCCTTCCTATCGGAATGATGTTGTGAAACTTGAAAGGGTTCAGAAAAGATTTATAAGGAATTTGCCAAGGTTGGAGGATTTGAGCTATAGGGAGAGGCTGAACAGGCTGGAGCTGTTTTCCCTGGAGCGTCGGAGGCTGAGGGGTGACCTTATAGAGGTTTACAAAATTATGAGGGGCATGGATAGAGTAAATAGGCAAAGTCTTTTCCCTTGGGTGGGGGAGTCCAGAACTAGAGGGCATAGGTTTAGGGTGAGAGGGGAAAGATATAAGAGACCTATAGGGCAACTGTTCCACACAGAGGGTGTTAAGTGTATGGATTGGCTGCCAGAAGAAGTGGTGGAGGCTGGTACAATTGCAACATTTAAGAGGCATTTGCATGGGTATATGAATAGGAAGGGTTTGAAGGTATATGGGACGGGTGCTGGCAGGTGGGACCTGATTGGGTTGGGATATCTGGTTGGCATGGACGGGTTGGACTGTTTCCATGCTGTACATCTTTATCACTCTTATAGTCACTAGTTCCACCAAATTGTACCAGATCTTATTACAGCCTTAATCCAATCCTGGACAAAACTGCTGAACTCCACATGAGAGGTTAAAGAGACTGGCTTTACCTTCAAGATTGTATGTAATGTCTAGTGAGGTGTGGCGTTTAGATCCCTTAGGATACTGAAGGAAAACCCCGCACTAGTTGGTGCAATACCTAGTACAAAGGAAGATGCTTGTGGTTGTTCAGAGGTTGATCATTTTTGCCTCAGGACATTTTTAAGAGAGTTCCTCAGCGTAATACCCTGAGCTCAGTATCAATTACTTCAGTAGCCAGCAACCTATGTTCTTTATCTGCTATGGCATGCAGGTGAGTTAAGCTGAGATACCGCACAATATGCTGGCCTTTCTAAGTCGGGCCCACCTGGATCTTAACATAGGAGAGAATTGATAAGATAACAAAAGATCTGTCGTTCATTAAGTGTCTGGCCTTCCTTGGCCATATCCCAGTAATATCAACCATCATAAATGTCCTCAATGTTTACCTCAGCTAATTCTGCATGCCTTTCCCTGTAGTCTAGACTATCCATTATCTCCTCTCTCTTGAACATATTCTGCAGCTGCATGTTCACATCTGAGGTGACAAAAAAGTTGCTACCGTTTCAATCCTTGACAGCTCAAGATTATTCACTATAGGGACATGGCACTTCCTCTTCTTCAACAGATGCTAAATGAGTGACAACTTATAGTAATGCAGGCAATAGAAATGGAATTGTAGGCTAACTGAATTGCTGCAAAATGTACCTTTCAGGAGAGCCTTTGTGGACTTAGAAATCAATTTGTCACATAATATATTAATATTGTCCAAGAAATGCATCAATACAGCAGAAAATAGATAGTGTCTCATGGCAAAGGTCAAAACCAACAGCATGATTTCTGCAGTAGTCTTTGGGGAGACCTGGGAAATATAATTTATTGAAGACTCCAGTAAAAACATTTCCTGCTGTTCCTTCTCTAGATGCAGCACTCCCTTCAGTGTCCAAATTGCTTTCTTGTGCAACATCTGCAATAGAGATCAGTGAGACACCAGGGTTATGCCCTGGCTAACAGAGGATAGTAATGCGGAACGTAGGCAGCAATCACAGAGGATTTCTGCTAGCATTTTCCATCGGTTCTCGTCAACGCCGATCACCATGTGTAACCACTATGCAGATCTGTGAGAGGTCAAATTGTATGCTGGCATGCACTATTGATGCCTGGGCATATGTGAATGCTTCCAGTTGCTGCAATGTGATGAATTATGGAATGTCATACCTGCATAATCATCTTCACACCCAGGGGTAACTGCAGCCACCCCAGGATCCTATACACTCACTTTGGCTGCTTCCTGTTGAAGGAGAGAATCAAAGCATAATAAGAGATGACTACTTAGCAGATGATGACATGAAGTGCACTCTTGCATTTGAAGGTCTCAGCCTTATTGAAGGAAAAGGGAATATAAGTTAATGTGGCCTCCTTTACCTTTTGCAAAGGCTCAGCATCCAGTTGCTCCCCCATTCTTCCTGCTGTCAGACACTTGTTGAGATGGGACAGCATAGCTCTGAAAATGAATCGCTCTATTCTGGTTTATCACTACTGGGAGCCTGACTGCACTGACCCTGTACTGCTTTTGAGGTTGCCACTGGGTGTCCATTGGTCCCTTATCTGTAATGTCCCCACACCACTGTATCTTTTTGTTCTCTGTAGGTTTCATCCAGTTTGGAACCATTCTCACTGCTGACATTTGCCTGAGTCTGCTTTGCAGCCAAAGGGTTAGCATGCTTTGTCGCCTGTAAAAGGTTGCTCGGGGAACTGGCTTTTTGAAGCCTGGCTCAGTGCAGACCTTGTAACTGCACACAGGATGCTTTGGAACTAGTTGTATAAGTGATGGTGACCATGTTTGCAGAGGACAAAACAGTGCAGAGTTGTGCCAAGATGCCTGTTCAAGATGTGGCAGAAACAAAAACAACGCTCTATTCAGAGTGGTCCAGCACTCTGCTCAATTGCAGTCTGTATGCTCAAGGAATTATGACATGACTCACTTTCACTGCTGCTATAGCTCAAACTGTGACCTCCTACAGTGACTCCCCACCCTCACAGGCCCTCCATGTACTCTGTGGAATGGTAATTGCATTAATCGGTGTGTCAAGCTGAACTTGGCTGTGATCCGAGTATCTGCTTAAAGGCAAAGGAGTTGCAGCCTACTCCATGGGGAGATTGCTTCAAGTTATCTATTGCCCACGCTGGGCACCCAGGTGGCATTGAATTTTCACTACCCACTTCTAATTATCAACTCACTGAAAGTACTTTTTGAGTATTTTCTTGAGATGGGCATATCTGGATTTTAAACCACCGTGATCCACTTTGAAATTAAGTGACATTGTGATTTGAGTAGCTTTTTGTTTTAACAGTAAAATGGCTTCTCAATTATTTTTGAAGAAACTGTGTAATATGAAAATATAATATGTGAAGATCACTGTGATTGTAGAAAGTACCACGGTACTACATCCTGGATGATGAAATACAAACCTCAACAAGCAGCCCTTCCAACTAACTTTATCAATCAATCCAACCAATATTTCCTGCAGAAGTCAACTTATCATGCCTGTGTAGTCTCCTCGTGTCTGACTTCCATGTTTTGCCTGACCTAATATAACATGGGTTCACTGCCACTGTGACGCTTCTAAATCTTGATAATTTGTTGAAACCCAAATTGTTGGACTGCCATGAGTCACTATAAACCCCTTTTAGCACCAGTACCTGCAGCCATGATAGCTGCAATCTGCGCTTGAATTCATGTGAGCTTTTGATATTGTATTCAATGTTATGCTCACCCCCTGAAAAGGATCCGCAGACTGGCTACCCCAGATCATTAGGATCATTAGTGAGGAGGGTGCCTCTTTTTCTTTATTTGCCTTACTCCCACGCCACCCCCCACCTCCCGCCCATCAAATGTTTGCAACGAAATTAATTTAAAACTGATGCTTTGTGAATACATTTCTTCCATACTTAAATAAACTTATGTTTTAAAAAGTGCCAATTTTTTACCCAAGCTTTCTTGAGCTATCAAGAATGAGTTCATCAATTACCATATATGAGGAGAATTAGTATCAAAGCACAGACCATATGGATTAGAAATGAAAGGTTAGTCCAAGAAGCTAAAAGTTCAAAAAACAGATTTGCAAATCAGTCACTGGATTGTTCACAAATTGTACATTGTGGTCATTGTGGTGGGGTTTACTAGCAACATTGACATTGAGAGTTGAACAGTCAATTTCAGCATGCTTAATCCACAAGTTGGATGAGGTTTTGTTGTTCTGATTCCTTTTAATTGTGCCTGAACTCCAGGGTTTAAGATGAGAGAGTTCTTCTGTTGTCCTATTCCTTTTACCTTGTTAGCTTCTACCCCTCAGACTGAGAAAATCCCTTTTCTGGATTAATGGTGCTGGAAGAGCACAGCAGTTCACGCAGCATCCAAAGTGCAGCGAAATCGATGTTTCGGGCAAAAGCCCTTCATCAGGAATAAAGGCAGTGAGCGTGGAGAGATTATCTTTCCACGCGTTAGGCTCACTGCTTTTATTCCTGATGAAGGGCTTTTGCCCGAAACGTCGATTTCGCTGCACTTTGGATGCTGCCTGAACTGCTGTGCTCTTCCAGCACCACTAATCCAGAATCTGGTTTCCAGCATCTGCAGTCATTGTTTTTACCTGAGAGAATCCTTTATCTGCATAACAGAGGAAAGGGGTTACTTTAAACAACGTTAATTTTTAAACAACATTAATTCTCTTTACCAGGCTAATACTTGCAGGTACGTTAACTCATTGGCATACGTGAGGTCATTTAAAGAAGCTTCTGAAGGGGCTGCCTTCAACACAAAATGTGTCCGCAATTTGGGACATAATCTGCGGGACAAGGCATGCTGTTGAGCAGAGAGTCATCAGCCCCTCAATACTTTTGTAGTCACCAGAGATCACAGACCAGTCTGTTTGGACTTTCTTCTTCCCCTTTGAAGGATTGCTGTTTGTCGTTCCCTTCATATCATTTGGTTTGACATTCCATGGATTTCTATCTCCTTGCAGCCACTTATTTTAAGTTAACAGCTATCATTCCTCATTTAAAAACTGATTTTAGAGTTATAAATTTAAATGTCCACAGTACTTCATTGTTTTGACTTGTGGGTATTACGTCTTCTGGTTATACTGTACTGGAAGCTGAGATTTGCTGTTCAATTGTATACTGTGTAGTGCAAGTATTTTCATGGGGTTGGTCACTCTTTCCAGACTAAATGGAATGGTTTCCAGCTCTGTGCAAAGTTCAGTGCCAAAGCTCATACCAAGTTCGGCTGCTCCATCCTCGTTGACAATGCTCACAGATCATTTGGCAGAGCATCCAATGCATTATACATTCCTGTCTGTAGGCTCATCAGCCTTTTCTATAGGTCATCCTTCCAACTTCCGATGTTTCCTTCACTGCAGACCTCATACATGACCTCTGCAGTAACAACCTGACAGCAGTGTTACCCTCTCCTCTTGGCCTAACTGCAGGCCCCTCATGCCCAATGGATTACCACTTAGACATCCTGCTCCTAAACATGCATACTCTTTTCACTCTAGCATTGTATTCACTCTTGTTACTGGTCAGTAAATATTCCAATGCATTTTATGTTCCAGGCTGGCTGAGCATGTAGATATACAAAGGGATCTGGATGTCTACATCACTAAGTCACAAATTACAAATTTGTGCAATTACAAGTGGTATGTTAACCTTTATCACAAAAGATTTGAGTACAGAAGTAATAAAGGCATCCTTCAATTGCTTAGAATATCAGTTAGACCACATCTAAAGTACCATGTGCAGATTTGGTCTCCTTACCTCAAGATGCATATTACATCATAGATTGAGTGCAATAAATGTTCACCAAATTTATGTTCTGAGGAAAGGCCACTTGACCCGAAACCTTAACTCTGTTTTCTATCCACAGATGCTGCTAGACCTGCTGAGCTTTTCCAGCAATTTCTGTTTTTGTTTTAGATTTCTTTTTAAGATGGAAATGAGGACGCTCTTCTTTCTCTCAGAGGGTCATTAGTATGTTGAATTCTTTTGCTTACAAAGTAGTGGAGGCTGAGTCAATGAATTTGTTTTAGCCGAGTTAAGTAGATTTTTGATATACAAGGATAAGGTTTAAGAGGGCAAACGGTAAAGTGGCCGCAACTAAATCAGCTACAAATGATGAAGCAGGCTCCAAAGGCAAGATTCCTGTGTTCTTACGAGCATTGATGTGGACTACTGTCAGAAAGCCTACTGTTTGATTACTTAGAGAAGACCCAGTAGGAGTCATTAAATCCTGCTGAGAGCTTCATTTAAAAATCCTTTATGCTGATGCTGATTTTAAATGGACTTCATCCTCTTGCTTCTCTACAGTAGGTTCTTCATTACAGATCATCCTATTTTCCTGTACAACAATGAAGTTCTCACCTAGAGTATGGCTGCGTAAGCTGCAATATGTGAAAGTTAGTCATTATCACAAAAGGGTCGGTAACAGGTAGAAGTTCCACCTTAACCCTCCTTCTGCTGCAATGTCATCTTAAAGGGAAAGAAAAGATTGTGGATCCAATATTACTGGAAGGACACTCTGATGTACTTCTTTCATATCATTCAATATCTGCAAGAAAAATAATTGATGCTTGGAAGCAAAAACTGTAAATTGCCTTTTTGCGATAATCAATTCTAAGCTGCTAATAGCTGTGCTGCAAGATATGTGTATGAGGTTGTAACACCAAGTGTGCAATGGTGAGGGCAATGCTATGAATGTGCAGTGTAAGTCACTATTGATTGAGATTATTGGCACTTAAATTAAGACAGTTGTGCATTGAATATATGTGAGCTAAAGGTTCTATTGTGAGGACACAACAGTTGAAGACACATTCACTGATTTTGGCTAGTACTGAGGTCATTGAACATCTGGTGGTATTGCATGTGATCTTCAGGGTTACACTGCTGATCCTGACAATGTTATATATTTGTCACCTCCCTGTGTATTTTTGATGTCTTATTTGTCGCAGAACAATGCAGAGATGGTAATTGTTCTAAATCCACAATCCACAATACTTTGAGGGCGGCACGGTGGCACAGTGGTTAGCACTGCTGCCTCACAGCGCCTGTAGACCCGGTTCAATTCCCGACTCAGGCGACTGACTGTGTGGAGTTTGCATGTTCTCCCCGTGTCTGCGTGGGTTTCCTCCGGGTGCTCCGGTTTCCTCCCACAGTCACAAAGATGTGCGGGTCAGGTGAATTGGCCATGCTAAATTGCCCATAGTGTTAGGTAAAAGGGGTAGGTGTAGGGGTATGGGTGGGTTGCGCTTCGGCGGGTCGGTGTGGACTTGTTGGGCCGAAGGGCCTGTTTCCACACTGTAAGTCTAATCTAATCTAAACTTTAAAATATCTCAGAACTAACAGTATTTATATATAACGAGATGACCAAGCTTTTCTATGGAACATTTTCAGTTTTCTTTTGAGTTCCATGCACATACTTACGCACTCAAGGACAACTACACAAATCAATGGATAAAATAATATAGTCAAACACAGGTGCATCAAACTATTAAACACTGTAGACAGTGACAGCTAACTGTTCCCATTATGTTAGAAGTGTCTGTCTTAAGGAGCTTCTGTTTCCTAATGGATAAATGATCTCTCTTTCCCTGTCCATTAACTTTCACTGCTATGTCACAGAATCTTGGAGGATGCTTTCTGTCATCCAGTGCCATTGTTTGTTTCCTTCTCAGAGTAAACTGTCTTCCAATTCTAATCAAAATGTGCTTTCCTTTTAAGAGGCACAGATTGACTTCAGGTGCCACAAGTAATCTTGAAATTATATCATCCTCTCAAGATTTCGTACTCCAGACTGAGACATGCAGCCACTCAACAGTGTACTCAATTTTGACTAAATCCTTTAAATTAACAAAAAATACAACATTGGCATGCTGCCTGCATCAGAAGAAATGCATGTGAGACAATTATAAATTTCAGTTCCTGTATATTTTCAAGTCTTATCAAATTATATGTTTTAGTGATTAATCTATCCTGCACTTGATTCATCGTATAAAATATTCATACTGTATACTCTATCCTCTCTTTAAGGAACATTGAGACACTATTCAGCCACGAAAAACATGTAGTATCTGAAATAAGTTCTAAACCGCAATATTTAAGTAGCTATTTATGATGTCCTATTCAAACATTTTTTATGAGGATGAATCATCTGATGAATATGGATTCAGATGATTGAAGATTTGTAGCGAAGAGTCCAACTGAAAGATTGATTTAAAATGAAGAAGCACGTTAATATTTCTATGCCATTTTTTTCTCATGCTGTCATGACAATGTCAATCTAAACTGCACCCTGACAAAATGCAGCTTCATCATGTGTGACTCCAGGCAGTGAATGTTAGTGGACTATTTATCTTTTAGGGTATAACAGGTGAGCCTGGTCACACTCAATGTCAAGCCTCCCAGCAGGGACCTCCGGATAGATGGAACTTGGATTGATTTTCTACCTACCAGCACAGCTGAGCAGTTACACTTCCCATCTTTTCACTGGAAACCATTTCTAAATACAAATACGATGAATTTCTAAACCAACAGGAGTTCTGCCTATTTTCTGACACCAACTATTCAATGTATGTCACAACAGCAAACAGATGGTATAAGCAAAATCCATGGTTCACTGCCTCGGCTCACATGTGAAGAATAATCAGTTGGACAGTGTATGTCTTTCAGCAAGTGTCAGCCTTGGTTCAGTAATAGCACCTGAGTTAAAAGATCGAAAGTTTAAGTCTTCTCCCAAACATGTGAATAGCCAATCTTAGGCAGTCAGCTGTGTCTCGGTTGTACTTCTTGGGCCTTTCAATTAGAAGACTGAAGGTTCATATTCCAATCTCGAGACTAACATCACTTTTTTACTGAAGGTATCCAGCTTGTTGGCAGTCAGCGTTTTCAAAAGTGGCTGTAAAAGATCCCATTGTGTTGCAGTATTTGATGGAGATCTAGCCAATATTTTATCCTCCCGCCAACAGATTATATGATATTGTTAGTTGTAGAGCATAGCTGTTTATCATTTGGCCTCTATGTTATCCATATTGCAACAGTGACTACATTTCAAAAGTACTTAATTCCTTGTCAAGTATGATAATTGCAACTCATGTCCTTTTGACTAAACTTTCAGTGTGGTGCTGAGGGATTAATACAGTGCCTAATTGTTCATCACTGTCTTTAGGATTTGATAGTAAAGCAAGATACCTATCTTTACAGGTGAATGTAAAATAATCCGATTTTACGGGAGTTATCACAGTGTCTTGTTTGGCATTTATTCTTCAAACAATACTAGAGCACATTATTTAATTTTCTAAGTTATTTGATGGCCTTTACTGTTTTCATTGTGCCATGTTTGATGACAAAATAGCTATAATTATACTTACACCTTGACATTAACATTGCTACAAAAGTATCAACTATTTTCTTTAGAGATGCAGCCCAGATGAAGAATTAAAAGAGATAGCAAGGGAAAATGTAGAATAGTTACAGTTGTAAAATATGTTAGCCTTTCTGAGCTGTACAAAGTTAAAAAGCACACAACACCAGGTTATAGTCCAACAGGTTTAATTGGAAGCACAATAGCTTTTGGAGCAATGCTCCTTCATCACGTGATGAATGAGCAGTGCTCCAAAAGCTATTGTGCTTCCAATTAAACCTGTTGGACTATAACCTGGTGTTGTGTGATTTTGAACTTTGTACACCCCAGTCCAACACCAGCATCTCCAATCCATTTCTGAGCTGTGACATCCTAAACACATTTTACTTAGATGGCTTTATTTCCTGGTATAAAATATGTTCTCTAAATGTGATGTGTAGCTCAGGTTTTCTGCTGAATTGAAATCTTGAGTGAAAAGTTGGTGAAAGGACATGTCTACTGCAATTGAAATGAGCTGGCCCCTTGTTTTGTTGATTGTCAGCTTAATCTTCATGCTGGAGGTGGTCTCTGGGCAATTTTTTCCCCGTTCTAATTAAGAGCTTACAATCTGGAATTTGGGTAGGTTTCATGCTTCTTCAAGAGTTAAATACCTCGAGGCTTTCTCAGTTGAAGAATGCCAGTGAACATGGATATTCATGAAATGAAGGCATTTCCGCAGCTTCCAGAAAAGCAAGTACTCACATCAACAATGTAATGTCAATGGATCTGAGCAAGATTGACATTCAGTAGATGAAATTCTTACCTGTTACAAATATGTCCTTTGATTAAAGAACCTTGGTGCATTATATCTATAACTCACTGGTCATGGGGGAGTTTTGTCATTTTGTCAAATTGTAGAGCCCTGCTATGTCTTTGTCATTTTCCAGTGGAGAGTTGGCTTGTTGGAGTAAATGATGCATCCATGACTTGTTTAATGCACACAGCTATTTGTTATTATCACAGGGGTAGCCTGGAATAGCCGCTATGTATCAGAAATTCAGGGTAGTTTTTTCCGTATGCAGTAGTTGGAAATGAGGCGTCCATTGAAATCTTCTTTAACATCCATGGTTTATTCATTCCTTGCTATTCCGCACTTCAAGTTTTTAATTAATCATTTGGTAGTCATTTAGAATTTGAAATTGCAGAGAAAAAGACACACTTTTTTAAAGTTGTTCAGCTAGAATCAAGGTATGTGCAAAGGGAGATTCAGCTGGCATCTGTAGCTAAATGGCCTGTGCAATAGTGGCCAGTTGTCATTAACAAAGGTCTTCTGCTTGGCAATAACTATGTGATTGACTAGGGTGGCATGGTGGCTCAATGGTTAGCATTGCTGCCTCAGAATGCCAGAGACCTGAGTTCAATTCCAACCTCAAGCAATTTGCACATTCTCCCCGTGTCTGCATGGGTTTCCTTCCACAATCCATAGATGTGCAGGTCAGGTGAATTGGCCATGTTAAATTGTTAGGTACATTTGTCAGGGGTAAATGTAGGAGAATGGGTCTGGACTCTTTGGGCTTGTTGGGCCAAAGGGCCTGCTTCTGTACTGTAGGGAATCTAATCTAGTGACTGCTAGGGAGCTTGACAGTGAATGCTATCTCAGTAAGTCGTAATATGTTAAGTAAGCTGAATATGAAAAGAATTATACTGACAAACAATTTAAGATTGGTAGTCAGGCACATAATGTGGTCCACTTGCATGCACTGGACGCTACATATCTTAATACACAATGTCCTTTTTTTGCAGAACGAAGCAATGTATACACACACTGCACCTGTTTCAATTCAATAAAATAGATGACATCTTTTCTCTGGTTAATTTCTCAAGGCAATTCCTTGATCAGTCGACCTGCCTGGTTTAAATTTTAACCGATGCTTGGTAGTTAACTATCCGACCTCATTAATTGGTTCATTCTCCATGGTAACACCTCCCCCAAACAAAGTCTTGCCAATCAACCAGCATGTCAACAACTCAGAAGCTTTTTTTCCCATTTAAGTGATAGATCCCATATAGAATGGGCCACATGTGCTATATGCCAAGACTGACACTGGTATAAGTGCATAAGTCTTTACACATCTTTCATGAGATCTACTCAGGAAAGTAGCACAACATGATGCCGTCTATGCATGATACACTTTCTGAGCAATTATACAAGACATTCTGGCAACAGACTAATTCACTAAGCTTCCTTTTCTAAGTGAGTTTTGAGAAGATTTGTAGCTCAGGTTGGGGTTCTGGATCTAGGTTTGCCCACTGAGCTGGAAGGTTCATTTTCAGACATTTTGTCACCATACTAGGTAATATCTTCAGTGATCCTCTGGACGAAGCATTGCTGATGCTTCCTGCTTTCTATTTATATGTTTGGTTTCTTTGGATTGTTGATATAATTTCCATTTCTTTTTCTCAGGGGTGGTAAATGGTGTCCAAGTCAATGTGTTTGTTGATAGAATTCCGGTTAGAATGCCATGCTTCCAGGAATTCTCATGTGAGTCTCTGTTTGGCTTGTCCTAGGATGAATGCGTTGTCCCTGTCAAAGTGGTGTCCTTCCTCATCTGTATTTAAGGATATTAGTGAGAGAGGGTAATGTTGTTTTGTGGCTACTTGATGTTCGTGTATCCTGGTGACTAGTTTTCTGCCTGTTTGTCCAATGTAGTTTTTGTTACAGTGCTTGCATGGTATTTTGTAAATGACATTAGTTTTGTTGTTGTCTGTATAGGGTCTTTCAAGTTCATTAACTGTTGTTTTAGTGTGTTGGTGGGTGTGTGGGTTACTATGATGTCTATAAAGACAACAAGCATAACTAATGTCATTTACAAAATACCATGCAAGAACTGTAACAAACAGGCAGAAAACTAGCCACCAGGATACATGAAAACCAACTAGCCACAAAATGGCATGACACTTTCTCACTATTATCCTTATATGAGGAAGGACACCACTTCGACAGGGACAACACATCCCACCAAGGGAGGGAGTTCCTAGATATTCTTACAGAGCATGGGTTTGTGGAAAAACACTATGTTGTTGTATTTGGCCTCGGTCATACGTTTTTAAGAATAATAGTCAAGTCCTCCAAAGAAACAGATCCATGCTATCACTGCTCATGTCAGTATCTTTCATGCCCCCAAGAATCTATCCTAGGTGTCCTCCTGTTTCACATTGATATGCTGCTTCTTAACCACATTATTATAAAAACGATATATTGTCAACACTTAACTCTACCTAACCACAATCTCTCTTGACTGCTGCACTGTTGCTAATTAATGATCTGTCTGACTTTCAAGATTGGGAGAAAGTGAGGACTGCAGATGCTGGTGATCAGAGTCAAAAAGTCTGGAGCTGAAAAAGCACAGTCTGTCAGGCAGCATCCTAATGAAGGGCTTTTGCCTAAAATGTCATTTCCCCTGCTTCTCAGATACTGCCTGACTGTGTTTTTCCAGCCCCACACTTTTTGACTCTGACTTTCAAGAGCAGAAATTTTCGCCAGTTAAATATTGAGAAAACTGATGTGCCATTCCAAACTCTGTTCACTAGCTATGGTTCATCTCTCTCCCTTTTTCTCTCTAGCAACTATTTGAGACCAAAACAGATTGTTTGCAACTTTGACCTCATATTTGACCCCAAGAAGAGCTTTCAACCACATACTCATGCATTGCTCAGACCATCTTTTTCCAAAGATCCAATTTTATCCGCTACAGTTAATCTGCTGCTGAAAAAGGCAGAGTTTTGAGAGTACTCAGCGGCCCCAGAGTTCTTTGCAAGTGGTACGGCAAAATGAACAAAAGAAGCAATCAAAACTAAAACTGGATATATAGATTGTACAAACACTGCATTAATGACAATGCTTGTAAGAAAGCTATAGTGCACATTAAATGCCAACACGGTGACAAAGTTACAAATAGCTACCTCCTCACCATGTGCAATTCACAAAAAGAGAAGCTAAGAATAATTGACGGTGCTAATGTATAGTCCTGCATGATATGAATTGGGGGTCAGTTTAGCTCAGTTGGCTGGATGGTTGGCTTACGATGCAAGGTGGTGCCAACAGCAGGAGTTTGTTTCCTGCAATATACAAGTAATCTGTGATCATTGGTAACACATTTTAAAGCTGAAAATGTGTTGCTGGAAAAGCGCAGCAGGTCAGGCAGCATCCAAGGAACAGGAGATTCGACGTTTCGGGCATAAGCCCTTCTTCAGGATATGTGTAAGTTTATTTCAAAGGTGTGGCCATTGTCATTTCCAGCTGTAATTTCACTAACTTTATGTAGAAGTCTGTGAATAAGACTTAGTATGAATTCATACTAATCAATATCGTAAGCTAAAAGGATTATTCCTTGTCCCTTATATCTCTCTCTGAGGGTTGATTTGCTTACTGGGCTGGATGACTAGTATCTGGGGTAGAATAAAATGAACAATGGACATTCAAATCCTGCACATAAAGGATTGAATTTTTGCTTTGCTATGCTTAATGCAGACAAGTATCCTTCAAATTGTATAACCACACGGAACTCTGCAACAGACAGACATGTCTGTGGTCCCCATAGATTATGCCTAAAATCACAGTTCTTTTTAATAATAATAAATACATGTTAATTTAGAGTCATAAAATCATTTAGCATGGAAACAGACCTTTTGGTACAAATCATTCATGCCAACCAAGTTTCTCAAACTAAACTAGTGCCACTTGCCTGTGTTTGGCCCCTATCCCTCAATCATGTGTATGTCCAATGTTGTTTAAATTTTGTAACTGTGCCTGTATCTACCACTTCCTCTGGCAGTACATTCTACATATGACCCTCAAGTCCCTTTTAAATCTTTCTCCTCTCACCTTTTGAATTCCCCCACTCTTGTTAGATTATAAAGACCAAGTTGCGTTTTAAATCACCCGTGGTGAAATTTCTTGCTACTGTAATAGCATGAGCTAATCACGTCACTTATGCAGGCGATCATCATACGTGTTTCCTGTAAATATCAATGTCAATGTGGTCTGTAAATATCCCTACAGAAATCCTCAAATAGCAGAAACAATGTTGTCAGTCATTTTCTGGAATGAATATGGCTTTTTAACCACATGTTGAGACTCTCCTCTTCCCAAACCCATGGAAATTGACCATCAATGATTAGTGAGGAAATGACTGTGAGTAGGACACTGGAGGGTTCCCAGGCGGAAGATGAGGCGCTCTTCCTCCACCGTCGTGTTGTTATGTTCTGGCGATGGAGGAGTCCAAGGATCTGCATGTCTTCGGTGGAGTGGGTGGGAGAGTTAAAGTGTTGAGCCACGGGGTGGTTGGGTTGGTTGGTCCGGGTGTCCCAGAGGTGTTCCTTGAAGCGTTCTGCAAGCAGGCGGCCTGTCTCCCCAATATAGAGGAGGCCACATCGGGTGCAGCGGATGCAATAGATGATGTGTGTGGAGGTGCAGGTGAATTTGTGGCGGATGTGGAAGGATCCCTTGGGGAGTGGAGGTTGGGTTGGTGGGGGGTGTGGACCTGACGAGGGAGTCACGAAGGGAGTGGTCTTTGCGGAACGCTGATAGGGGAGGGGAGGGAAATATATCCCTGGTGGTGGGGTCCGTTTGGAGTTGGCGGAAATGACGGCGGATGATACGCTGTATACGGAGGTTGGTGGGGTGGTAGGTGAGAACCAGTGGGGTTTTGTCTTGGTGGCGGTTGGAGGGGCGGGGCTCAAGGGCGGAGGAGCGGGAAGTGGAGGAGATGTGGTGGAGTGCATCGTCGATCACGTCTGGGGGGAATCTGCGGTCCTTGAAGAAGGAGGCCATCTGGGCTGGTATTGGAACTGGTCCTCCTGGGAGCAGATGCGGCGGAGACGAAGAAATTGGGAATATGGGATGGAGTTTTTACAGGGGGCAGGGTGGGAGGAGGTGTAGTCCAGGTAGCTGTGGGAGTCAGTCGGTTTATAGTAGATGTCTGTGTTGAGTTGGTCGCCCGAGATAGAAATGGAAAGGTCTAGGAAGGGGAGGGAGGAGTCTGAGACAGTCCAGGTGAATTTGAGGTTGGGATGGAAGGTGTTAACCTACTGTTAGTTCTTGGATTATGCCACTCTCCAGTGATAGGTCACTGAAAAAACGCAACTTCCATCTTAGGAGCAAAGATCAGTTTATGTGAATTAAAGCTGAAAGAGAAAATAAAATGTTTGAAAGTATGACTTTCTCTGTACATGCAACAATGTGCTTCTGTGAAAGTATAGTCTTTGTTGCTTTTTTATTCAAGGTTGTTTGAGTTTTGAACCATTAAAAGAAAAAACAAGGAAAATTTTCTGATTTAAAGCTGTCTTGGGCATCCATTATCACAAAGGTGATTCCTTAAACCAACACTCCCCATCCAGGGACTGATAATTGTAGGGAAACTGTAGACCCAGAATTGCAAGTGACAATTTTCAATACCATAGTTTTAATGATGGGCAAATTGTTAGCCTCAGTATAACATAATTGTGTTCAAGAGCTCTTTCGGTGCTGTGCATCAAGAAATTAGTCCCAGACCATGTGTATAATTACAAAGAAACTTAGAATTTTTATAGCCTTGTATGTGACAAATGATGGCTTCTATCTTGATATAATCAGCATTGGCATGTCAAAAGAATTGGTGAGGTGATAATTTAAGTTTTTCTGTTGTTATAAACCACTGAGAGAATTAATGATCTTTCGCAGCATTGCCCATTTAAGCTCTGTATCCTAAAATCCTAGCCTCTTTCGATTCAGATAGAAATTACACAAATATATCAACTAACTAAGAATGCCTTTCTTGTAAACCCAGCAAGTGATAGATACTGCAACCTGCCTCCCGCCATCCTGAGGAAATCCAATGATCACTGTTTAACACTGTAATGTGGAAATAGAATTCTTTAATACCATATATTTTCTATTGCAACAAACAATGTCAAATTCAAAGACTGAAACATTCTACAGCTTAAAGTATCTAATGCTAATATCAAACAACAGAACGTGAGATAGATGCTAAAGGAAAATTCTTATATTTTTATTACTTTTCACTGCCTACTTTATCTACAGTCTCAAGGCAGCACCTTCTTACCTCAGCACGCACACGCACGCATACACACACACACACACACACACACACACACCCTGCACACATACACAAATGCACTCATGCACAGACACACGTGGGCAGACATAATATTTAAAATCTGATTGAAGATTTGTAGCTCGGGTATCCGTTGTTGTGGTTCTGCTCGCCGAGCTGGAAGTTTTTGCTGCAAACGTTTCGTTCCCTGGCTAGGGAACATCATCAGTGCTGTTGGAGCCTCGTGTGAAGCGCTGCTTTGATGTTTCTTCCGGTATTTATATTGGTTTGTTCTTGCCGCTTCCGGGTGTCAGTTTCAGCTGCAGTGATTTGTATGTGGGGTCTAGGTCGATGTGTCTGTTGATGGATGTTCTTGCCGTTTCCGGGTGTCAGTTTCAGCTGTAGTGGTTTGTATATGGTGTCCAGGTCAATGTGTCTGTTGATGGAGTTTGGGGATGAATGCCATGCTTCTAGGAATTCTCTGGCTGTTCTCTGTCTGGCTTGTCCTATGATAGTGGTGTTTTCCCAGTCAAAGTCCCATTCCTAGACGTGTTAGTAGAGAGAACACCCAACGGAGAATTCACCACAAGGGTACACAGGAAACCAACACACACAGACCAAGTCTTAAACTATGAAAGTAACCACCCCAACACACACAAACGAAGCTGCATCAGGACACTATTCAAAAGGGCCACAACACACTGCAGTACACCAGAACTGCGAAAAGAGGAAGAGGAACATCTATACAAGGTATTCGCCAAAAACGGATACCCACGCAACTTTATCACCAGATGCCTAAGGGATAGACCGAGGAACGAGGACATGCCACAACCAAAAGGACTAGCCACTCTACCATACGTCAGGAGCGTCTCAGAACTGACAGCCAGACTACTGCGACCCTTAGGACTCATAACATCCACGCTCAGACAACAACTCACTAGAACAAAGGACCCAATACCCAGCATGAGCCAAACTAACGTAGTTTACAAAATACCATGCAAGGACTGCACAAAACACTATATAGAACAAACAGGAAGACAGCTAACAATCCGCATCCATGAACATCAGCTAGCCACAAAACGACACGACCAGCTATCTCTAGTAGCCATACACTCAGACAACCAGCAACATGAATTTGACTGGGAAAACACCACTATCATAGGACAAGCCAGACAGAGAACAGCCAGAGAATTCCTAGAAGCATGGCATTCATCCCCAAACTCCATCAACAGACACATTGACCTGGACACCATATACAAACCACTACAGCTGAAACTGACACCCGGAAATGGCAAGAACATCCGTCAACAGACACATTGACCTAGACCCCACATACAAATCACTGCAGCTGAAACTGACACCCGGAAGCGGCAAGAACAAACCATTATAAATACCGGAAGAAACATCAAAGCAGCGCTTCACACGAGGCTCCAACAGCACTGATGATGTTCCCTAGCCAGGGAACGAAACGTTTGCAGCAAAAACTTCCAGCTCGGCGAGCAGAACCACAACAGACATAATATTTTCATTTCGAGAGCTCTCTGGAGGAGATTGCTTATTTGGTATCAACTCATATGAAATTATATGGAATTTTGTAGCATGGCCTGGTCCTCTGTATCTGGCTCCATTTCCATTAAATCTGATTGGACCTTTTTATTGGCACAGGTGGAAACGGATGTTAATGGACCAATAGGCTTAGTTTCCAACAAGGCAGGTTCATTTTCGATACTTGTCAAAGAAGAAAGAGTATTCCATCGATGCATTTTTGTCTTAACATGTTTCTTTTCATTCCAACGCATACGATCTCCATGTTTGTTTGAATGACGCTGCAATTGAACAGCTTTTACATCATATACGTCATCAGATGCAAAATGTCTTTTTCCTGTGGTTGTGTATTTTATTTCTTCTGGTTTACCTTTGATGCATTCAACAGATTTGATGTCCAGTCCTGTGCCAGAAAGACTTGGACTTATCTGCACATTTTGTTTTGCTTCAATCCCCTTAATTTTAGCAGACTCCAACTCTACCAAGAAAACAAAAGAAAATATTTAATTTGTTGACATATTGTTTATCCTTTCTCCAAACATCAAACAACAGTGACTATTCTGCTAGTTAACAGAGCAGTTTAATTTTCATCTACATGACTCTTAGCATATACATGTAATCACTGGCCTCTATTGTTAATTGATTTTCAACCTGTATTGAAATAAGTTCTTGAATATACCAATAGAGCTATACAAAGAAGAACTGCCCTATCTTAAATAAAATGAATTGAATATTGGATAAGGAGCAAAACCTCAAGTTTCTATCTTCCTTTCTATTTTATGATCAGCGTATCAAATGTATTTTTTGTACTGGAGTTGCCCCTTGAAATGATTTATTCCAGTGATTCTAGGGGCACATTAGGGTGAATTTTTATAAGTGGATTTTTCAATGGAACAAGGATTTATTGGTTAAATGCTTGTGCCCTTGCCAGTATTGTGCCTCAATGGGAAGATATACCAAAATCACAAATGTACTCTTGTTCTGCAACCATACCTAGAATATCATGCTGCTAAATGTCCACTATCCTGACAATAGTTACAACACTATCTTCCTACATAGTCTACAGGTTCAACTCTCTTTGAGACAGTAGACTGAACTAGGGTTTGGCTGCTTGGCAACAAGGAATGTTACACGGTTAATGACAATTTCAGCTGCTCAACAACATGTCATTTCTTTTTTTTCAATGAAAGCTATGTTGCAGTTAGGAGCCAACCACTAATGTCACAAGGAAATGGCACTTCTGCTTGCTCTGCTTAGGTTCAACAGGTCAAGCTTTGCTAGAATGTTGCTGTGATTCATGATGGCCGACTCCCTCCTTCACAACTTGGACAGTTGTAGATCTAGGAGAAAGGAGGGACTGCAGATGCTGGAGATCAGAGTCGAGGATGTAGTGCTGGAAAAGTACAGCACATCAGGCAGCATCCGAGGAGCAGGAGAATCGATGTTTTGGGCATAAGCCCTCCATCATGTGCCCAGGTCCTGATGGACTTTATTCAAGAATATTAAAAGAAATGACTAGTCAGAGTGCGATGCAGGAAAATGTAAAATAACCATTTGTAAGTAACTTCCATCTATTAGATCTTTAAAATTAAAATTAATACATCCCGACATCATGTTTGAATACATTAGTGTCTCTAATTTGGATGTTCGTAATTCGGGGACCTCCCTTCCACCCCACCCCGCAACACACAGTGAGATAGTTGTTGCCTTAGTTTTAATTATCTATATTTCCTGAGATTCAGGAAAAATTCTATTAAACTGGAAGACAGTTAATTGTAATTTCTTTACTCAAAATGGGAGGAGAGCAGGAAGCAGGGAATGACAGGCTTAACATCAGGGAAAATGTCAGAAGTTATAAAGAAGTTATAACAGGCCACTTGGATAAACTCTCAATAATCAGGTAGCATCAACGTGGTTTTGTGAATGGGAAATCACATTTAACCAATCTATTAGAGTTCTTTGAGGAAGGAACATGTCCCATGGATAAAAGGGAACTGATGAATGTATTGTATTTCGATTTCCAGAAGGATAAGTGTCTGTCAAGACCACAGCTCAGAATATCAACAATACTGGGGACATTTTTAGTCCTTATTTCCAAAATCTGTGTTTTTTAAAAAGAGTACAATTACTGAGATCAAATGACAGCAGATATAAATGTAAAGATTAACTGACTAAGATTTAGTGTGGGATTGATGGGATAGGACAGCGAAAGGAGTAAAAGAACAGACTGAACTGTGATCTTTTGTGAGTACGACGATAATGGGAGGAGCCGATGAGCTCCTGCTCAAAACCAAGTCACTCATGCAAATTACAGACACGTTTTGTATTTCTCCTTGAAAATAATGTACAAGGACAGGAATGAAGTAGCCAGTTTGAACTCTACAATAGTGGACTAGTGGTACTGAAGGCCTTTCTGTGGACCAGCATTCAGGCATTACTGGGCTGTGAGGGTCACAATTGAAGAACTATGCCAATGTCACCCTTGTTGCTTGTAAAGGAATTTTCTTACTCGAAATGCTCCAAGTCAGCTAACCGAACATTGAAACAGAGATCCCTCTCTGCTGCAAACTGCTTAAAAAAGAAATCAGGACAAAGGAGCTTCAATCAGCCTGCAAACGCACAATTCTCGAAAAAATATATTCAATTACCAATATCAACATTACCAGTCACAACATTCAACTGCCTGCTCTTCATGAACAATGCTAGAACAATGTTTTCTTAATTATCATTCTTTTATTACACTGTGTGTGGGGGGAGTGGAAGGGAGGTCCCCGAATTACGAACATCCAAATTAGAGACACTAATGTATTCAAACATGATGCCGGGATGTATTAATTTTAATTTTAAAGATCTGATAGATGGAAGTTACTTACAAATGGTTATTTTACATTTTGATTACACTATTGTCTTGAAGTGTCAGGAATTACTGTGCTGTCTTACATGTTTTGCACTTCATATGCTGCCTTGTTTATGATCATGTAGTTTGCACCAGTCCTTGTGGCACTCCACTGGTCACAGACCTCCAGTCTGAATAACAACCCTCCACCACCACCCTCTTGTTTTGTACCTTTGAGCCAGTTCTGTATCCAAATGGCTAGTTCTCCCTGTATTCCGTGAGATTAAACCTTGCTCACCAGTCTCCATTGGAAAAGTTGTCGAATGCCTTACTGAGGTCCATATAGATCACATCTACCACTCTGCCCTCATCAATCCTCTTTGTTACTTCTTCAAAAAACTCAATCAAGTTTGTGAGACATGATTTCCCACACACAAAGCCATATTGACTTTCCCTAATCAGCCCTTGCCTTTCCAAATGTATGTAAATCCTGTCCCTCAGGATTCTCTCCAACAACTTGCCCACCACTGAGGTCAGGCTTACTGGTCTATAGTTCCCTGGCTTGTCCTTACCGCCCTTCTTAAACAGTGGCACCACGTTTGCCAACCTTCAGTCTTCCGGCACCTCACTTGTGACTATCGATGATACAAATATCTCAGTAAGAGGCCCAGCAATCACTTCCCTAGCTTTCCAGCGTTCGAGGGTACACCTGATCAGGTCCTGGGGACTTAGCCACTTTTATGCATTTAAGACATTCAGCACCTCCTCCTCTGTACAATGGATTTTTTTTTTCAAGATGTCACCACCTATTTCCCCACATTCTATATCTTCCATGTCCTTCTCCACAGTAAACACTGATGCAAAATACTCACTTACTGTCTCCCCCATCTCCTGTGGTTCCACACATAGGGCTGCCTTGCTGATCTTTGAGAGATCCTATTCTCTCCCCAGTTACCCTTTTGTCCTTAACATATTCATAAAATCCCTTTATTCTCCTCTGTTTCCTTATCCTTATACTCCCATCACCTTACAAAAAAGTAAAAGAGCCTTTACTTTAATTGTTTCTGTACCTGCATGATAACTTTCTGAGTTCCATGCACCAGTACACCCAAGTCTCTCCATACACGAATATTCAAACATTTTATAGATTTACTTTGCCATTCTTATCACGGAATCACAGAATTATCATGGTACAGATGGATACCCAATTGGCCCATTGAGTCTACACTGGATGTCTGAGCGTTTTTATCCTAGTGTCAGACTCCTGCCTATTCTCCACAATGCCACACATTTGTTTTCAATTTAAATAATTGTTCAATGCCCTCTCGAACATTTTAATTCACTTTCCCTCCATCACACTTCCAGGCAGTGCATTCCAGATCCTAACTATGTGCTGCATGAATTTCATTTTTCTCACTTTACATTTGCTTTTTTTGCAAAATGCCTTGAAGGTGTACCCTCTGGTTCTCAATCCCTTTAAGAGCAGGCACAAGTTTCTCCCTGTCTATTCTGTACACACCACTCACAATTTCCAAAACTTTCTCAAATCTCCCAACAGCCTTCTCCTCTCCAGCAAAACAGTCTCAACCTCTCGGATCTATCTTCACAGCTGAAATTTCTCATCACTGAAACTATTCTCATAGGCCTTTCTGTACTCTGTCCAATGCATTCATATCCTTCTAAAAGTGTAGCACCCAGAACTGTATGCCATCCTCCAAATGAGATATAACCAGTATCCTGTATAGGTTCAGAATAGCCTCCCTGCTCTTGACCCCTATATCCGTATTAATGAAGACCCGATTACTGCGTACTTCATAAACAGCTCTTTCTACTTGTCATGGCTCCATTAATGAATTATGCAGACAAACAACTGGTTCTTTCTGCTCCTGCAGACATTAAAAATCGTATCTCTTATAGAATCACAGTCATAGAGATGTACAGCAAGGAAACAAACCTTTGGTCCAACTCGTCCATGCCGACCAGATATCCCAACCCAATCTTTCCACTACTTCCTCTGGCAGTTCATTCCATACATGTACCACCCTCTGCGTGAAAAAGTTGTCCCTTAGGTCTCTTTTATATCTTTCTCCTCTCATCCTAAACCTATGCCCTCTAGTTCTGGACTCCCCCACCAGGGAAAAAACTTTGTCTATTTATCCTATTATGCCTCTCATGATTTTGTAAACCTCTATAAGGTCACTCCTCAGCCTCCGCTGCTCCAGGGAAAACAGCCCCAGCCTATTCAGCCTCTCCCTATAGCTCAAAATCTCCAACCCTGGCAACATTCTTGTAAATCATTTCTGAACCCTTTCATGTTTCACCACATCTTTCCGATAGGAAGGAGATCTTATATTGTCTGCCCATTTCTTTCCTACCAAACTGCACCACCCACACCTTTCTACATTGAATTTATCTGCCCTAAATGCCCACGTCACTAAGTTGTCAATGTTTTCTGAACTGTCTTCTTACATCTATAATTCTTCTGAATTTTGTAACATCTACAAGCTTTGAAAATATCTCCTGCAACAAAAATCCCCAGTGTCAACCAAAGGGGAGCATTATTGTAAACCTCACTCTAGATGAAAAATATCCATCAGCCATTACTCTGTTTCCTGTCACTCAATCAAGAATAAAATGGACAGCAGTAATCACATCCTCAAGAAGCTTTAATAAATTAATTAAACCATTTCCTTTTCATAAAACCATGTTGGTGCTGTCTTATCCTTTTATATTGTTCTAAATGCATTATTAAGACTTCCTTAATGATAGTTTCCAACATTTTCCCAGCAACTGTTGTCAGGATAACTACCCTGTTCTCCCTCTCCCTTCTTTCTTGAAGAGCAATGTTACATTTGCCTACTTCTAATATGCTGGACTGGTGTTTTTAAAATGGAATTTTGCAAAATCATAACTTTTGCACCCACTATCTCTATAGCTACCTCTTTTGAAATCCCAGGATGTAGATCAAGAGAGTTTAGGATTTGTTAGCTTTTAGTCTCTTAAGTTTCTCTAATTCATTTCCTCCACTAATATTAATCACTTTTACATTCCTCACCCTTGTTAGCTCCTTGATTAATCAACAGTTCTCTTATGTATTTGTGTAGTCTACTGTGAAGATGGGTACAAATAATAATTTCTCCTGTCTCTTCCTCCAAGGGACCAACATTTATTTTAGCCACCCTCTTCCTTTCTTCACAAATTTAAAAACTTTTCAGATTTTCTTTTAAATTCCTGGTTAGTTCATTCTCCTGTTCTTTTTACACTTCTCGCCTGGCTTTTGATCACCCAGTTTTTTTTCTAAACACTCCCAACTCTCAGCCTTTCAACTGTTCTTTACAACCTTATAACCTTATCCCATTCACTGATCAACTACTACCATTGGTCTCCTTTTTACTATCAATGATGTGGAGGTGCCAGTGTTGGACTGGGGTGTACAAAGTTAAAAATCACACAACACCAGGTTATAGTCCAACAGGTTTAATTGGAAGCACTAGCTTTCGGAGCGACGCTCCTTCATCAGGTGGTTGTGATGAACCATCTGATGAAGGAGCAGCGTTCCAAAAGCTAGTGCTTCCAAATAAACCTGTTGGACTTTAACACACTGTTGTGTGATTTTTAACTTTTACTATCAACTCTCTTTTCAAAGACATTACTGAATCTTCCTCCACCACCACCAACTGCATATTAAGGTTTTCCATGTTCTCTTCTGTTACTTCACCAGTCATTTTAAATTCGAGTCCTCAGGTTCTCCATTCCTCCTCTGATTTCTTTGTATCTGCCCTGTCTAGATCGCTCTTCCTTTCAACATCAGTTCTCGAAGGTGAACAATCTCACTTGTACAACCCTGCTGATCAAATTTGAATCCCTTATACCTGAGACCAATCTTATAAATATTTCCTGCACCCTTTATCTCTTGAAACCCATGATTACATCTATTTCCACCACACCTTCAGGTAACACGTTCTGGATCGAACACACTCACCATATAAAAATATTAAATCCATTACATGTCATCTGCCACATGTCTGTCCATTTCACAGCCATTTCATATCCTCTTAAAGCTTACACTGAAGTCTAAAATTTATCAAGAAAAACAGTGATCCTATTTTTTAACCATGGGAAACAGCAGTGATCACTTTCTCCCTCCAGTCCAAAAAGTGTAATTACTGCTACCCATTTAGAGTGCCTCAGACATTTCATTTTCATGTATTCCAAGGTTTTCAAATTTGACAGCAAACCTACTTTGGGAAACCTTATCAAACCTGAAAATGTGTTGCTGGAAAAGCGCAGCAGGTCAGGCAGCATCCAAGGAACAGGAAATTCGACGTTTCGGACATAAGCCCTTCATCAGGGATCAGGATACCTTATCAAACACTTTATATACATTACATTAACTGCATTACCCTCAACAATCCTCTATACAAGTTATGTAAAAATTATCTGCCTTTAAACATACTGAATAGGCTGGGCTATTTTCTCTGGAGCATTAGAAACTGAGGGTGATGTTATCAAAGTTTATAAAATCATGGTGGGCATGGATAGGTAAACAGACAAGAATTTTCCCCAGGGTTGTAGAGTCCAAACTGGAGGGCAGAGGCTTAAGGTGAGAGGGGAAAGACGTAAAAGGGACCTCCTGGGCAATTTTGTCATGCAGAGGGTGGTGTGTGTATGGAATAAGCTGCCAGAGGAAGTGCTGGTACAATTGTCAGGCATTTGGATTGGTATATGAATAAAAAGGGTTTCGAGGGATATGGGCCAAGTGCTGGCAAATGGGACTAGATTAATTTAGGATAGCTGGTTGGCATGGACAAGTTGGACTGAACAGTCTGTTTCCGTGCTGTATTTCTCTATGCTCTAAATTGATGCTTGCTTTACATAACTCACACTTATCCTAGTACTGTTAATTCTGAGCCAGATTATCATTTCAAAAAACTTTCCCACCACCAAAGTCAAACTGGCTCTCCATTAGGGAACATTGTTCTTATCCCCTTTTGTGAGGATCAAGGGCTTTTCTGGATTTTGGTTTTGGAAACTAAGCAGGGCAGATTCAAGAAGTATCAGCAGGAAAGTATTTCCATAATAGTGACCAGGATTTCACTAAACTGGTCTGGAAAATGATCAAAGGCATACCAAGGGTAAAAAGTTTTAATTTGGAGAAAAAATTTTTAGTGAATTCTTCTATTTTTAGTGAAGTATAATCTTCTTAAATTGCTTTATCTGTTTATTTCTTTAGAAACTGAATGACTTTACCAGGGATTAATTGTCTCGAGATTAAAAGCTTTGTAATTCTCAGATATGTCAATTACTTAAAATTGACTTTTTCAAATGAGCTCAACAATGGGACTAAATTGAATTTTTTCTGAAGATGCAATTTTTAACTTGTGGGGATGTCAATAATTTCATCCTTGCCTGTTTAATTCAGATTCTTCACATCACTGGAACTCAGTATCTGTTCCTCATGTGTCATCACTAGTCAGGTATGTAAAGGTGCATTGGTAACATGTAATAAGTGAATTAAAATAAACACAGAATATATTTTAATTATTCATCATTCTTAAGTATGTTTGAAAATGTGTTCAAATATATTTTGGATTTCATTTAATTTGTTGTATGGGGTAAATGGAAGCACGTGGAAACCTGATTGTCATCTGTCAGACCTACCTGCTTCAGTTCCACTGAATTTGATGTCACCTGAACCTTCCAGATGAGTAACCTTTTCAGCTGCATCGAAAAATTCATCAGGGGGAGGAGCCAGAATCGGGATAGTGAGGACCTCACTGTATAAGTCCCCATCAATAGCAGGTGGTAACTCAGTGAGCAGGCCATGGCTTGTCAAATTCCAAGACTTGTCCCCTTCTGCATAACTGTCATCCTCGTTCCTGGGGCACTGGTTGCAAACTTCTGCAGTGCATGGGTTCTCACTTTGGCTGAGGTCAGGAATAGAGCAAACCACCTTTGTAAAACATGCAAAGCATTTAGAAAGGGTCGGAGTAGAGGCTAAGGAGTCTGCTGAAGGTTGTTCAAAACTGTCTTTCAATTCCATGGTACAGTGCTTCTTTGTAACTGGCTCACCATCACTCTCTTCAGTGTTAGAATCTTTGTCATCATCTTCAGAAATCTCACCATGTGAGTGTGGAGCTGAAGTCTCCGTTTGCAGTTCATCCATAGAGTCAGCAGAACAGCTTCTATCACAAAAGTCTCCTCCCTGACTTGTTGCTTCATCATTCAGATCAGACACATCCCCTGTGCTGCAACTGGTCTCTTCCTGGATATTCTCATGTAAGCAGTCACTGTCTGTAGCCTCACTTTCCGAGTTCTCAATGTCCTCATTTTCTTCAGTCAGAGGCCCTATGAATCCATTTCTCAATTTGTGGATATCTATAGACTCAATGTCTGATGATGACTCTGAATCACTTAATCTTTGGGCCTCGTCACCTGCACAGTAAAAAAGTTACATCTAAGGTCAGATGAAAGAACCATCTAATATTTCTTTAAAAACTGAATTCTGCCATCTTAAAATGCCCTCCTGGAAATTAGGAATGGGCAATAAATGACATCCCATTAATGAATTACAAAAAATTATAAAAACTTCAATGATTAACTTCTATGCTCTTCCTTTCTGTTTAAGTTATTTATTTTGCTTGAAAATGTTTGTTTGGATAAGTTTCTTCACAAAAACAGGATATTCCTGTCTGCAAGGAGTTAGTTGAAGGAAATACCTGGGGTGGAGCCTTTAACTGTTAAAGTTTCAATATTGAAGTCATACCAATTGTACGTGTTCATTCAGCTTCAGGACACCACTCAAATACAGTGCCAGGCTATTACTCATGATTTAAAAGGAAAAGTAGTAACTTGTACAGTAAATAAAATTTGATATCCTATTTCTTGATCAATATTTCTGATTGAGACATTCCTTGAATAAGCTTTCAACACTTTCTAGATCCTACGGATACATATGATAAAATGTAAGTTCCTACATTCTGGAATTTTAACAAGACCTATCAGCAACTGAAACTCACCGAACTGGCATAAAGTCAGAGTGAGCAATGCCATTGGAAAATGTGAGTTGTGTCTCAACTGTGATTCACTCATCTCTCTCAGATCACTGCTACTGATATCATTCTGAGAGGGAAACGTGTTTAAACTGACATGAGTTTATTTTCTATCATAACTTCATTGCAAAGAGTCACTGTCTGAAAGTGTTGCCAATAATCACAAACCTCGCTAGTGCTCCACAGAACTGATCAGTCTAATGGAAGGATTGGCATGGACATGAAAATTGTTACCATCCCTTAGGTACAACACCCACAGGAGCTGAACAGTCCGTTAACCTCGATTTCTAATAATCTGCACACATCTCATAGGGTCTGAGAGAAGAGTCCTCCTGTCCTTTACACTGTGTTTTTTCATACATTAATTCATGTGATGAGGGCATTGCTGGATGACCAACATTTATTGCCCATCCCCAATTGCCCTTGAGAGGATGGTGAGTGAGCTGCCTTTTATCTTTACTGACTGTGTGGATGATATGTCATAGCAGGAAATGTACACTGAGAAAAAGAACTGAGCCTTTACATCCAGGAAATTGACTGAACGGAAAGCAAAGGCTTTATGACTATGTAAGCACATCCTACTTGGGAACAGATGTGAGTCACTTGGACAATAAAGTCTTCTCTGCCAATCAATACAACCATAATTAATCTATTTGTGCTTTAAATTCCATTTCCCCACTTCCATGTGATAACCTTTCATTCTCCTGCTTAACAAATATTTATAAGGCAAAATACTTTTGCCTTAAAAAGGATTTAATGACTGTAGCCCCCAACAACCATCTGAAAGAAAAACACTTCTGAAGATTACATTACTTACAGTGTGGAAACAGGCCCTTCGGCCCAACAAGTCCACACCGACCCGCCGAAGCGCAACCCACCCCTACATTTACCCGTTATCTAACACTACGGGCAATTTAGCATGGCCAATTCACCTGACCCGCACATCTTTGGACTGTGGGAGGAAACCGAAGCACCCGGAGGAAACCCACACAGGCACGGGGAGAACGTGCAAACTCCACACAGTCAGTCGCCTGAGTCGGGAATTGAACCCGGGTCTCAGGCGCTGTGAGACAGCAGTGCTAACCACTGTGCCACCGTGCCGCCCACTCATCTCTGCTCTAAAAGATTGTATTCTTTTAAAAACTGTGACCTCTAATTTTTGATTCACCCACAAGAGGACAGGCCATTTCCATTTCCAACTTGTCAAGGATTGCACTTCTAAACTCCAAAGGAAACAAGGCAGTCTGCCCAACCTTTTCTCATAAGACAACTTGCACATTCCAGGTATCAATCTCAGAAAGCTCCTCTGAACTGTTTTAAAAACATTTATGGTCTTCCTTAATTGAGAAGACCAAAACTACATGAAATATTAGAGCTGTACTGTCATCAATTCCCTGGATAATTGAAGCAAAATACCTTTATGTTTACATTCCATTAGCCTTCATAATTATGTGCTGCACATGCAAACTAACATTTTGTGAATCATGCACTATCACATATAGATATCTCTGCTCCTTGAAATGGTGCAGTTGTTCTTACTTTAAGTAATACTCTGCTTTATTTTTATTCTGCTTGCAAACTAAATAATTTTTCCACATTATACTACATTGGCCTAACTTTTGGCCGGGGGAAAAACAATGACTGCAGATGCTGGAAACCAGATTCTAGATTAGAGTGGTGCTGGAAAAGCGCAGCAGTTCAGGCGGCATCTGAGGAGCAGGAAAATCGATGTTTCGAGCAAAAGCCCTTCATCAGGCTTTTGCTCGAAACGTCGATTTTCCTGCTCCTCGGATGCTGCCTGAACTGCTGTGATTTTCCAGCACCACTCCAATCTAGAATCTAATTTTTGGGCGCTCATTCAATTGATTGACACCCATCTGAAAGCTCCTTATGTCCTCTTCACAACATACTTCCTCGCCCATCTTTGAGTCATCTGCAAGTTTAGCTGCCATGGCTTTCCTCCCCATATCTAAATCATTGTTCTCAATGCTGAGGCCCCAACACAGATTCTTCTGGGACTCATCATCCTGCCAATCAGAAAGAGAGCGTTTTCAAACACATTCTCTCTTTCTGTCAGCCAGTCAATCTTCTAGATATTTTTAATTAACCTGCTCAGTGATGTTATTACACATCTCTGGAGCAGATGTGACTTGAACCCAGCCAATCTTCTATCAATTCAAATATGTTAATATTTGGGTCCTATTTGGTGCAATAATCTTTTATGTGGCACATCAAATCCCACTGAAAACCCAAGTATAGTATCTCTACAGGTTCCATTATCCAAAGCATAGGCTAACACTTCAAAGATTGACATAAATTGATTAAGCACGATTTCCCTTTCACAGAATAATGCTGATTCTTCCCAAATAGCTAGAGTTGCGTCCAGCTATAAGCTCCTCAATAATGATTCTAACACCTACCCTGTGACAAGTCAATTGTTTCCTCTTTCCCTCCCTTCTTGAATAATGACATAACATTTGCTACACTTCAGTCCAATAGAACCTTATCCAAATCTATGAAACTTTGGAAAATCAACATCAATGCTTCGACTTTCACATTGGTCCCTCTGTTTAAGGACCCAGGATGAAGTCCAAATGAGCCTGAAAGCCTGTCAGCCCAGAGGTCTACCTGTTGGCTTCATCACACTTCCCTCTTAATTGTAATTTCACCAGGTTTCTCTCTCCCTTTGATTTACAGCTATTACTAGAGTGTTTTTGTATTTTCTATAGTGAAGACAGAAGCAAATATTTGTTTAATTCAACTGCCATTTATTTATTATATATTAATTTCTCCCCATTCTCACTATCAGGAGGACCACTCACCTTACTTAATCTTTTCCTTTCTAAGTACAAGTAAAAACACATTATCTGTTCTTCCTTTTCTAGTTAGCATCCTCTCATACTCTAATTTCTTTCCCTTGATTCATCTTTTTGTCATTCTGTGCCATTCCTTATCTTCTGTCCAATATCTGATCTGCTAATCATATTATACTTCTTCCTTAATCTCAGTACCTTCCTTAAATTCTTAAGTTGGCCATAGATGGTTTGTTCTTCCTTTGCAACTTCTTTTTTACAGTAGGAATATATTTACTCTTAAATATACCTATTTTGAAATATCCCTTAAATATCTAACCTTTACTTCTATATCAGTCTATTCCTGAACTTAGTGTCCCAGTTCATCTTAGGTGTGCAGTTTTCGAGCATACATAATGGCCTTTTTAAATTATAAAATACTAGTCTCAGACCCACTCATCTCCCTTTAAAACTGGATAGGAGATTCAATCTACCTAGAGATGCCTTTTCTCTGTGGCCAATAATTAATCTTGTCACGTTGCACTACACCAAGTCTGGTACAACAGACCAAGATGCCAGGAGAAACCCCTTCCCTTTTTTCCAAATAGTAGACAGAATTATCTAAGCTTTCCCAAGTCTTAATGTTCAGCATCCAGTCAGTGAGAGAGTCTTCAAATGTTACTTGAAACTGCAACTTTCACACAGGATGTAAAGGTTGCCACTTAATAAAAGCTGACATTAACCAAGGATTCAATCAGTATTCAGAACATCCTTGTCGGATTTGGAATGTTAACAAATGGCAGAGAAAACATAGTTCTGCCTGGGGGTAGTGACAATAGAAACAAAATTCACATTTGGAAGTTTGCTTTCAAAGATCAAAGAAAACTTACAGCCCAGGAACAGGCCCTTCGGCCCTCTAAGCCTGAGCCGATCCAAATCCACTGTCTAAATCTATCGCCCAATTCCTAAGCATCTATATCCCTCTGCTCCCCACCTACTCATACATCTGTCCAGATGCACCTTAAATTAATCTATCGTGCCTGTCTACTGCCTCTGCATTCCAGGCATCTATCACTCTCTGTGTTTCTTGGGCAAAAGTATGGCAGGAATAAAACTGGGATTCTTATTTTAAAAAGAAACGACTAATGTATTACCTTCTTCAGTTGTCTGACTTTGATAGTTGCCAGGCCAGATGAATATGGAGTCTGTTGAGTTCACATATAGCCTATGATATCCAGCAATCAAATACACAAGGTCTTTAGCATGACGAGTTTCCAGTACCAACGTCAGAGACTGTAAATAAAAACAGAGTCAGTAATTAAACTTTTCCACTAACAGACCTAACCTGAAAATGATATCAGCTCACTCATTTTAAAGATTTTGCTCAGCATTAGCTTCCTTGAATTTGCTGGGTGCAGTGTCTTCCCTCATTTGTTTTCCTTCATCTATAGCATGAAAATGTTGTACAATGCTGAAATTGCGAGTTGATAAGTGAGGGCAACAGGGAATCTGAGATCTGGGCAAATACTGGATAAAACAATCTATTTCTTTAACCACGAAATTCAAGGATTGAGAAAGAAGCAGGGACAATAGAGCAGGCAGGTGAATGAGTCAAATTGGGCTCAGAAAGAGAAACAAAGAATAAGAAAAATTGTTTGGATACAGACAAAAAAAAGAGAGAAAGGAGAAGTGAAAGCAAATGTAAAACGTTGCAAATTTCTAACAACATTTATTACAATTAGGAATAATATCTGGGGTTTGATTTATTCCTCTTCTGAATGGGAGAGGTGGATTGTATTATGAAAACCTAAACTTCATCATCAAAAATGTCTTGGTGTTGTTAAGTACTAACTATTGCCAACTTCCCGAACGGAAACTTTGCATTTATATAGCATATTTCAGAGCCACTAGACATCACTTTACAAACACAGATTACTTTTCAGATACAGTCACTGTTCCAATGTAGGAGTGGGATGAGTTCAATTAATCATTAATATTTAAATGCAACAATTTCTTATAACTTTCAGGCAAACATGTCACAGAAAAATGGGGCGCATTCAAGAAGGAAATATGGAGAGTACAGGGCCACCGTGTTCCAATAAAAGAAGGGGTGGGACCATTAAATCCTGTGAGCACTGGATATCTAAGGATACACAGCAATGGATTTAGAGAATAAAGAGATACTTATGGCAGATATCCAGGACTGAAAACAGCTGAAATCCTAGAGGAGTACTGAATGTTCAAGAGGGAACTTAAAATGGAGAATAGGAGACCAGAATTGGTGACATGAAGGGATACTAACAATTAAAATAGAAGGAAATCCTAAACTGGTTTACACTTAGAGTAAAAGAGTTGTGCCATTGGGACCACAGAGTAAGGCAGGGAGTCAGAGGATGTAGGTAGGATTCCAAAAGAATATTTTCAGACAGTACTCACTTGTGAAATGGACAATATGCATACAGAAATCAGGGAGAAGGTCTGTGATACAATTAAATAAATTATCATTGACAGAGAGAGCTCTGAGTGGTCTGGCTTAGAATTCGATAAATGTCCAGGGCTGGATGAAGTATATTCCAGGTTGGTGAGTGAGGCAAGGGGCGAAATCAGGGACGTTGCAATAATTTTCTATACCTGTCTGGCCCAGGAGAAGAGTCAGAGGACTTGAGGACAGCCAATGTAGTACTGTTATTCAAAAAGGAGCAAAGGATAAACCAGGAGCTAGAAGCCAGACAGGCTAACCTCGTGCTGGAGAAATTGCTTGAATGATTCAGAGGAACAGAATTAATTTGTAATTGGAGAGGCAGGAATTATGACTCGAAGAGCCTGCCTTCCACTGATCTGCAGTGGCCTAGTCACTGCTGCCTTTGGAAATTACTCCGGTGTCAGCAGATTAGTGTCACTGGCATTCTGGGAAAACAGGCAAGATGGGCTGGCAGACAGGCAGAAATCCCACCTTTCCTTGGTAAATGTCCTTAGTACCTCCTCCCTTTCCTTCACTTCACTTTCTGGGCTTGATCAGATTGGCCTGGCCTGGCTGGAAATATGCAGAGACCTCCCTAGCTCAGGGCCGAGTTAAATTGCAGTCAGGTCTATTGATGTTGGGATCATGGACGTGCCAGTGCGGCTACGTACTAAAGCCATCTGCTGTCTGATTGACAGTGAGCAAAGGTAAGAGTCACCCGCAAGTAACTTCATTGCAAAACATTAGCAAACTGAGGAAAGGAATAATTGCTGAACAAATGTTACTGCAGCACAGGTCACAGCAGCAAGGATTTGACCAGACAACACCCGTATCAGAAAATGTACTAAGTCCTCGTTCAAGCAAGCAGTTAGCATCAATAGCCTTTACCTTCACATCCACCAGGTAGATGTTCACCACGCTGATCTTCTCATACTCAAAGGTCAATTCCAACTTCTGGATGCTGTTGAAGTCTGTTAACTGGTTTATAATATTGAGTTTGCTGTTAACAACTTCGCTGATACCATATTTGGCTCCGACCAACAATGTGATAAATGATTCGCTGTCCTGCAGTTGAAGAAGTTGCATTTCATTAGAAACTTATTCAAGATGACAAAAAAGACTAGTTTAAAAAAATGAGCCAGTTTCTGTTTCTCCCTACGTACCAGAAGGGTTGCGTTAAAGGTTTTCCCTCCATATGCTCGAAGATCACTCAGTATGTTCAGGTAATTCAGCCGGACTTGTGCCGTGGATATCAGTTGCTTCAAACAGAATGAGTGTATTTTAATATACTGGCATGAAAAGTTATTTTAATGAAAAGATGTCCCCAACAGCGTTGCACATGTGGCAACATTGATCAAAAATGGTCAAAGACTTTCAATGGAAAATAATGGGAATCCCGCCTGGAATTTTCCAACTAGTGATTCAGTACAATGACAGAAAACACCTATCAGCAAATCAGGTTATGCATTGGCAGCAGGTGTGGCCCTGTGGTTACATCCTCTTTAAACTCAATCTTGCATGTTTATAAAGACCCTACAATAACTCTCTCCTTCAATGCATATACCATGATTTTCAGCATTTCCTTCCCAGACATAATTATAGGTCTAAATTTTCAGATGTCTATTTAATTTGCCATCTTCACATTTTGATTCCATGACTTCATTATTTAACAAATTAATCCAGTTGAGTTTATTACCATAAAACAACAAGGCACACTTCCTCTGATTTGAAAGAAATTAATGGAAAATCCATGTGATGAATACATTTTATCTTTTATCTTTGCTGCATGGATTTAAATAACTGCTTTACAAAAAAAAAGAGTTTTAATATCAAATAATCGATGTATATTCATGAAGCTCAATTTATCAAAGATATTCTTTATATTGTGAACAATTGGTTTTCCTCCCTAAAATGTAATGTCCTGAATGTCTGCAGTTAACGCTGGGGATCACAAAGTGGCTGATAGATAATGATGAGCAATTTCAGGGGCTGATCAACTTTAATCTTTCATACACAAAAATATTGAAATGCTTAACTGGGCTTACAATATGAGAAGCTTTAATTAAAACTTATGACCTAATTTTAAAATATGCAGCTTTGAAACTGCATTTCCCAAAAAAGCAATTTTGTTTAAAGCACTCTTTACAAACAAGCTTCAACTTAATAGTGCTGGTTACAGTGGAATTTCCTGCATCACTTCACAGCTGAGTAGGAGGATGTCTAAAGAGAGGCAGAAGCAGTGGAGGAAAATACACAACTGAAGTCTCTTATTGAGGAATACAGCAGCAGAAAAGGCAAACACATGATGAGGTTAAAAGGATATGGACTTGTAGGTCAAGGAGGAAAAGTTTCCTAGAGATGTATGAGACCAGAGAGGGATTGTAAAAGTGTTATTAAAATGCAGTATATGGATAAAAAAATCGAAGGGTGATTCAAGATAAAGGATAATTCTGCACTGGTGCTAAGATTAACTTGAAGCACTTAGGATGAGAGGCACTTTACAGGCACGCATTAATGATTGGCTGACTGATAGAGGAGGTGATAGTCTAGTGCTGTTATTGCTGTTTTGTTAATCCAGAGACCCAGATAATGCCCTGTGAACTGTTTGAATCCTGCCATGGAAAATGGTGAAATTTTAATTCAATAAATATCTGGAATTAAAGAGTCTAGTGATGATCATAAATCTATTGCCAATTGTTGGGAAAACTTCATTAATGTTCTTCAGGGACAAAGTTGCCATCCTTTGATTGAGATGTGAGATATTCCACAAAGAGAATTAAACAAGATTCCATGGTAAGTACAGTAGTGGCCAATATTTACCACTCAGCCAACATTTTATCAAGGTACCTTAGTTAGTTATCGTGTTGTTGTTTGTGGGAGCCTGTCTTGTGGAAATTGTTTGCTAGGATTCCTGTCCTATAACAATGACAGCATTTCAAAACAGGGTCACTTGGTCTGAAGTATTTGTGACTTCTTTTGTGAAAAAGAATATTGTTAGGTACACGTCTTTCATTCCTTTAAATAGGCCTCAATGACCTTGGGTTAAGGGATAAAAGTTCAGATTTTGCCCTTCAGATGATGGCCATTAACTCAGGCTGGATTTAAGGTGGAGACAAATGGAGAAAATAGCGAGTTTAAAAAGAATTGTGCTCCTTGGACACAATGAAGCTTAATTTCAATACAGCGCAGAACAGGCCCTTCGGCCCTTGATGAAGCTTGATTAAAAGAGGGGCAGACCAGTATGTGTCATCTGCCGGTTTTATGGGGTTTTTTTCTCTGGGTATGACAGGGCTTCATTCTGATGCCCTCTACAGTTGAATACAGCAACCATTCACGACCAGGTTCCCATATGAGGAAAGGCCACTTGGACAAATCACCAAGGAATGAATAATGGCAGCAAAACCAAACACTCGGAATGAGCTAACAGCATCAGGAGATGGAAACATAGAAAGCAGCAAAAGTTTGTTTTCTCCTTCTTTAATACTTCACGAATACAGATTTGATCTAGAATGTCACTCAGACACATATTTAAGAGGCTTTAATAAGTAACAAATAAATATTTCACTGATTCTTAGAAGGCAAAGAACATTCACACTTTACACCGCCCTGCTTTAGCAACAGTATGAAAGTGTAAAGGGAAATATTTTCCCTTCAATATAAAACTAGAAACTTTTGTACTTGGGATAATAACTTCTTCACATGTTCCTACATGTTTCAATGAAGTCACCTCTGACTCATCTAAACTCCTATACAGGTCCAGTTTAGTAAAGCCCCGCACCAATCACAATGCATTAATATCCTTCCATACATATGGTGATCAGTATTGTACACAGTGCAGTAAAAAGATTCCATTATCGTAATGTGTAAATGAACGATAATTATTTTGCTTGTTCTCTTAATTGAGAGCTATCGATTCTCTTGAACACAAGAAGAACTGTCCAAGTCTTTGAAATACTCCTGTGCTCTTGGATCAGTGGTTAGCACTGCTGCCTCACAGTGCCAGGGACCTGGAATCAATTCCAGCCTCGGGGCACTGTCCGTCTGGCGTTTGCATGTTCCCCCGTGTCTGCACGAGTTTCCTCCAGTTTCCTCCCACAATCTAAAGATGTGCAGGTTAGGTACATTGGCCACACTAAATTGACTATATTATTCAGGGATGTGTAGGTTAGGTGCATTAATCAGGGGTACATATAGAGTCGTGGATAGGGGAATGGGTCAGGGTGGGTTACACTTCGGAGGGACAGTGTGGACTTGTTGGGCCAAATGGCCTGTTTCCACACTGGAGGGATTCTA
Organism: Hemiscyllium ocellatum; assembly: GCF_020745735.1. NCBI lineage: Eukaryota > Metazoa > Chordata > Chondrichthyes > Orectolobiformes > Hemiscylliidae > Hemiscyllium > Hemiscyllium ocellatum. The sequence continues at coordinate 64,468,919 of NC_083411.1, forward strand.
TTCTATGAAATCTCCGGAGAGCAGGAAGGGACCTTGGTTTAATGACTCATTCAACAGATGGCACCTTAAGCACTTCAGCATGCCCTCATTACTGCACTGCAACATCAACCAAGTTACTTGTTCTCAAGTCTCCAGAATTGGACCTGATCCACAATGTTTTGACCAAACGGCAAGTGCGCTACACATTGAGTCATGGCTTTATAAAACAGCAAAACAACCAAGAAAGCTGTAAATCTGAAATAGATACCTGAATAAGTTGGAAATTTTCAGCAAGTCGGGTAGCATGATTGGAGGGAGGAAAACAGTTAACATGGGGAATGCTTTGTCAGAACTGAGAGCACTTTGAGATGTAACAGTATTTAAACAAGGCATAAAAAAACTCAAGGGTACGTGCAGAAAGAGCATCTGTGATTGGGTGGAAAGCAGTAAAGATTGATTTTTTTAAAAACTCACTTTTACCTTTGGATAGCCAGTTATAAAGAATTACCTTTTGTCCTGGTGCAATCAAGCTATGATTGTTCTTAAGGTGATAGTTAATGGCCTTTCTGATATCTTTCTCTTTCATGTTGTCAAGTACAGTTGATGAGACAAAATTCTCAATTCCCCAATTCATCCTGAAAATAATAAGGTTGCATTTAAAACTATTTCACCCCAATCATAGAATTGTACAGTACAGAAAAAGGCTATTTCACCCATTGTGTCTGTACTGACTCCCAGAAGAGCTATGATATTTGTGACATTGGAAACTATCCCTCCAAACCACTTACCATTCTGACTTGGAAATCTATTGCCATTTCTTCAATGTCACTGGGTCAAAATCCTGCAATTCCAACTCTAAGGGCATTGTGGGTCAATCCACAGTACGTGGACTGCAGCAGTTCAAGATGGCAGCTCACCACCACCTTCTCAAGGGCAACAAGGGATGAGCAAGAAAAGCTGGGCCAGCCAGCATCACCCATGATTTATGAGTGATTTTGTTTTAAAATCCCATGTTCAATTAATTAATAGTTGCAGCTTATGCACAATGATGGTGGAGTTGGAACAAAGAACCCTACCTCATAGAGCCATCTGGTGATCTGAAGCTGCAACTACATTGTGACAGTTGCCATAGTGATTTCCAATACAGGGAGTGTCTGGTTTGATTAGATTAGACTTACTAGTTGCCATAGTGATTTCCAATATAGGGAGTGTCTGGTTTGCAAATGGGTTCCATTCTGGAGTTTGTTCACAAGTTGGTTTGTACACATGGCAGCACACAATACAGGACAATGGAAAGCAGCTATTCATAAGTACAGGAAATGTTTGGATATCTGGTCGTTATGAACATGTAATGGAACACATTCATAAGTACAGTCAGTTCTGCTATAACGCTATTGTTCTGTTCTCGTGCAAACCTGTGTTATAAGAAAATCACATAATAGCAGCACTATTTAAACTAATGGGGCCATGGTCGTGTTATACACAAAAGTTCACACTATAGAAACAGTGTCCCCAATTCGTCAATTATGTTATAGCGAATTCACATTAACAAAATGCACGCTTTAGCAGAATGATCTGTATGAGCATTCTTAAGTTGGACATTTGTAAATCAGGGATCCCTGTATATGATTCAGAACCTTGGGACGACCCAAAGTGCTTTATTGCTAATAAAGTACTTTTAAAATATGGTCACTGTCATGATAAAAGAAACATTGCAGTTAATTTGTACACAGCAATAGGTGACACACAGCAATGTGAACTGAAAACCTGATTTTGATGAGCAATAAATATTGGCTAGAAATATTCAATGCATGTTGGATTTTTAAAAAAAATTCTTGTTTTCTCAGGAAGAATATACCAAGTACTGCACTTCTGCTTCCTAGTTGTGAAACCTGAAAGGCTTCAGAAAAGATTTACAAGGATGTTGCCAGGGTTGGAGGGTATGAGTTATAGGGAGAGGTTGAATAGGCTGGGGCTGATTTCCCTGGAGCGTCGGAGGCTGAGGGGTGACCTTATAGAGGTTTAGAAAATCATGAGGGGCACGGATTGGGTAAATGGACAAAGTGATTTCTCTGGGTGCGGGAGTCCAGAACCAAAGGGTGAGAGGGGAAATATTTGAAAGGGACCTGAGGGGAAACTTTTTCACACAAAGGGTGGTGCGTGTAGGGAATGAGCTGCCAGAGGAAGTGGTGGAGGCTGGTACAATTACAACATTTAAAAGGCATCTGGAAGGGTATATCAAAAAGAAGAGTTTACAGTGATATGGGCCAAGTGCTGGCAAATGGGACTAGATTAAGTTAGGACATCGGGTCGGCATGGACGGGTTGGACCAAAGGTCTGTTTGCATGCTGTACATCTCTATGACTCTATCAGTGGACTGCTGTTACAGCTATTGAGGTCACACTGACAGGGTCTGGGAGTGAAAGGTGTCTGGGCCTGTTTTTGTGTCAGTAGAGATTGATGCTAAGTTGACTTCCATTCCTATCCCAATTTAAAATCGGGTCTGGATGAAATTTAAAGAATTACGAAGTGCCAAGGAGTTAGTCTTCAAGTAGAAGACTAAAAATAAGAATCTAAGATTAATTCCACTTAAAGGGGTAATTCTATGACATGTTAGTGAAGTAACTCATAACTGAGAAGTTCCTCTAGACTGGAGTTTCACAAACACTGAGTGCTGTCAATGAGGAGTGTCCTTAATGAAGGGTCTAGTGGCTAAACTCATGCAAACAATGCCTCACTAACAGCAAGTTCCTCCAAACAAACGTCTCACTCGCTAGGAATCTTATTAACAAGGAAACTGACTAATAAAGAATCTCGTTAATAAGGAGTTTCAATAAAAGGAAGACTAGCTAATGAAGGATCACACTAATGGGAAGATTTGCCAATTAAGCAGCTCACTAAGAAAGTGTCTGACTGATGTGATGGCTTATGAAACAGGGGTCTTGCTATCAAGAAGTCCATATAGTGCTGTGTGAACATAGTGTGGTGTGAGGTGCAGCTGAAGCATTGCCCAGTTCAATCTGCCCAATGTATTGACTCACTCAATGTACTTCATGGAGACTTTCTCAGAATGGTTGGAGCTGAGGATGCATTCCTGAATTTGCAGTGCTGCAAGATGGATAGCAGTGCTGTATTTCATCTCCATCGCAAACCTCTCCAGCAGCACATCATTGCAACTCTGTAAAAGAGATTACTAAAGGCATCACACAGCAATCTAGAAAATATCCACACAAATTGCCACCACTTACAAATGCTTTCACAAAATTACAGAATAGAATAAAACTATGCAACAGAAAAATGCCCCTTGGCCCATCAAGTATGCGCTTGTCAAAAACCCCTTTTCCAGCACTTGGTCCATAGCTTTGTCTGTCTTGGCTTTGCAAGTGCATTGTGTTGCTGCTGGTTCTTTGAACGATCTGTCCAGTTAAACCAACACCCTAGTTCTTTCCTTGTAGCTCTACATATTTTCTTTACAACTACGTATCCAAAACTAATCAAAGGCTCTGTGGTACAGTGGCAATGTCCCTACCTTTGAGCTAGGAGTTTTGGCTGTAAGTCCCATCTGCTCCAGAGGTGTGTAAAAACACCTCTGAGCTCTGAAGGAGGGTGATCATTTAGTGGTACAACTGAACTCTTAACCCAGAGACCCAGGTAATGTTCTGGGGACCTGGGTTTGAATCCCACCATGGTAGATGCTGGAAACTGGAATTCAATAAAAATCTGGAATTAAAAGTCTAATGATAACAGTGAACCATTGTTGGTGAAAAACTCATCTAGGTCACGAACATTCCTTAGGGAAGGAGTCTGCCATCCTTACCGTCTGGCCTACATGTGACTCCAGACCCACAGCAATGTGGTTTGACTTTTAACTGCCATCTGGACAATTCAGAATGGGTAACAAATGTTAGCCTAGTCAGTGATGCCCTGATCCCATGAATTAATTTAAAAAACAGGTTGAGCAGAAATTATCTACAAACACTAAACAAATCTTAATGTCAAACCTACATCCACCATTTTTCAGGCAGTGAATTTCAGATTATAACACACTGAATATAAACTTTCACCTCCTTTCTCATAAATTATTTTTCTGCTGCATGCAATCCTGAAATTCCTGCAGGATCTTCCAGAACCGGAAGTCATTGAAATCTACAGGTCCTCTAAGAGGGAACATTGCTCATCTGCCCACTGTTCTTTGACCTTAAACCAGTGCCTTCAGGTTAGGAACCAAAGTGAAAATAATGAAAACAGTTTCTTTTCATTTACTCAGTCAAAGCCGCTTGTATTTATAGACACCCATATTAAATCTCCCCTTAATTTTCTCTGCTCTGCAGAGAACCACCTCACTTTCTCTAGCTGCTACAAAACTCAAATTGCCAATCCCCACATGTCAACTATAATTTTAACCATGAATACAGAACATCTCACAAATACCGAAATTGCTGGATGTATGAAAATGAAGTCCATCTAGTTCACCATCTGCAATCTTGCTATATTAATTGTACAATGATAATATTACTATTAACTAATCACGGTAATTCATCCCTAACTATTAATCTACAACAGATGCAGACAGGTGTGCAAAACCACTGGAGGTGGGGATTTTGGCAGATCCAAAGTCACCCATTTCTCCTAGACCAGCCACACTTATCAAATGTCATGTTTATATGACTTATCCAAAATTACTATTGTCTGAAAGTAATCTATTTAATTTTTGTGTGAATTGCCCAAGCTGATTTACTCCATTCCCTTAGAGGTATGTTCCCCAATGTCCTCATCGAAATATTTTTAAAATTCATTTGGGGGATGAGGGTATCGCTGACCATATCCCTTAATTACCCAGAGGGTGGTTTCAGAGACAACCACATTGCTGTGGGTCTGGGTCACATGTATGTAGTTTCCTTCCCTGAAGGATTTTAGTGAACTGGATGAGTTTTTCCTAACAATCAACATTTGACCCTTAATTCCAGATAATTCAAATTCCACCATCTGCAGTGGCAGGATTTGTTCCGAGGCTCCTAAAACATTAGCTGGGTCTCTGGATTAATAGTCCAGTGATATTAGCACGAGGTCATAATCTTCCCTAATGTACTTCAGCGTATTAGTTTTGAATATATTCCACTTTAAGCGCAGAATACGTCCTCCGGCTTTATCGCTCTTGGGAAACAGAACCTTTTTTGGTGTGGTCAGTCATGATTGTTATAAGGGGCTTACCATGATCCTTCATGTCAAATAGATACCTGTGAGTAGAGGTATTCAAAAGTAACTGGATCATCTTGTAAAAGTACAAGTGGATCTCTTGGCAGGAAACAAACCCTGAAGAGACACCTGTAATCACGGGGCTCTCGTTTCTGGACCACCTGTGACAAGGTAGAAAACATTTATATCAGGAAATACCTTCTTATTGTCACACTGTGGAAATAATCAACAAAAAAATTCTTTAAGCTTATGTTTTAACAAGAAGCATTTCGCACTGGGTGGTGTTGTGATACAGAGGAGGGGGGCTTCTCTGGATAAATTTGTTGATATCAGCCCAGGCTTCCTTTTGTTAAATAGAGGCCCAATCCTCAAGTTCTTTAATTACTTGCAATGCAATGCTATTTTTAGCAGTCTCAATAAAACTTGTTATTTCCATGCTGAATCAATTTTTACATACATTTTGCAGTTGAACAGATGAAATATAAGCATTAGGAACTGGGGCAGGCCATTTGCTCCACCATTCAACAAAATTATAATTAACATGTACCTTAACTTCACCTTCCTGTACTATCTCCATATCCCTTTGTTCTTTTAGAACACAAAAATCTGCCACCCTTTACCTTGAATAGGCTCAATGTCAGACCATCCTCAGCTCTCCAAAATACAGTTTTCCAAAGATTCACAACTCAACTCTCCATCCCGGTTCTACTTGGGCAGCATCTCATTCTGAGAGTGTGAGTGACCCTATGTGCGAGATTCACCAGCCATGTGGGAACTTATAAAGGTGGGGAGTGACAGCCGAGGGGAAGGCTCTTGATGTGGACACGCCACCCGAAGAAGGATGGACCACCACTCTCTTTCCTCCCATCTTTTAACCAGTCTGCTTAAGAAAAGAGCTGACCCATGCCAAGTATATCATGGCATTGCCAATGTAATATTTAGATCAAGTTAACAATTCCAAATACCTGTTAATTTCTTTTAAAAATACAGTTCAGTTGCTGATGCTGGCACTCACTCACGTACCTTCATTTTATCAGGAGCAGGTTGGAGTGGACAGGAAGGCAGCTACCTGTCATATTTTATGTTATATGGGACATTAAGAACAGTCCCATGGATTTCCATTCTATCTCCTCGCATTCTTCTGAACTTCAAGAAACACTGAATTCATTTACTCAACCTTCCAACATAACACAACCACCTCATTCTAGGAACCAATCTGACTGGTCACAGCCCCTCTTCTGCTGTTACATCCTTCCTTTGGTAGATGGACCCAAACTGTGAACAGTCGTTTAGGTGTGACCTCACCAATATCCTGGAATTGTTGTGAGAAGACTGCTTGACTCCTATATCCAATCCAATTTTTTATCCAAAGTGAACGTACAATTTGCCTTCCCAGAAAAGTGATTACCAGGAAATACCATAGGTAATGTAGAGAGACATCTTCTTCACTCCTATGTTGTGTAATATTGATCAGCATTTCTGAACCAGAATTTGATAAAGCCAAGAGATGCTGCTTTGTTCAAATTCCATTTACAAAGTCTCCAAAAACAGAACTTTTCTTTAGGCTGCAGCAAATGGAACAAACTATTCAAAATGCCAGATTTGGACAGCAGTCCAATGTTAGGTCACAAAGCCAACAGATATAGAGGCAAAAACAGAAGTTGCTGGAAAAGCTCAGCAGGTCTGGCAGCATTTGTGAAGAGAAATCAGAGTTATTGTGACCCGGTGGGTCCAGTGACCCTTCCTCAGAACTGATACAGAGGATGGTTAAGGGTTTCATTCTGTAGACGTACATGTGGGTAACTTTAGTTGTCTACTTAAAAGCTTGCAAACTCTCAAGGATATCACTCCCTCATGTAAACAGTTCAAAGAAACCCCAACGTACCTGCTCAATGAGTTCATCATCATGTAAGATATAGATCTTGTTGATAGTGTATCGTTCCTTCAAAACCAGAGCAAAATGCTCAATACAACGGATGGATAACTTTGACTTCAGGCTGAGGATGATATCCTTTCAAATTTCAGTAGAAAGGGTAAACAAAATTAATTTCTTATTGCCTTTCTGAATTTCCTGTTGAAGATATATGGTCGTATTACCTATCCCCAGCTGCCTCACAGCGCCAGAGACCTGGGTTCAATTCCCGCCTCAGGCGACTGACTGTGTGGAGTTTGCACATTCTCCCCGTGTCTGTGGGTTTCCTCCGGGTGTTCCGGTTTCCTCCCACAGTCCAAAGATGTGCAGGTTAGGTGAATTGGCCATGCTGAATTGCCCGTAGTGTTTGGTGTAGGGGAATGGGTCTGGGTGGGTTGAGCTTCGGTGGGTCGGTGTGGACTTGTTGGGCCGAAGGGCCTGTTTCCACACTGTAAGTAATCTAATCTAAAATCCTCTCCTATTGGCTGATTCCTGGGACGAAGAGGCTGAGTTCTCAGGAACGGCTAAACAGATTCGGCCATTATTCACTCGAGTGTAGAAGAATGAGGGGTGACCTGATTGAAACATATAGGATTCTCAGGGAACGTGAAAGGCTGGATGTTGAGAAGATGTTTCCACTTGTTGGGGAATCTCAAACTAGGGGACATAGTTACAGAATGACGTGGAAAAAAATTTCTTTTCCTGGAGCAAGGTGAATATCTGAATTCTCGATCACAAGGAGTTGTGGAGTTGAGATCCCTGAAAGTATTTAAAGAACCACTAGGTAGATATTTAAAATATTAAGACGTGAGCATGAAACAGGAGTTGAGGGCTGGAGCAGATCAGCCATGATCTTGCATAATGGCAGGATAGGAGTCAGGGAGCTCAATGGCCTACTTCTCCACTTGTTCCTTATGTTCTTACGATCTAAGAAGACTCCGAAGCAACATGATAATAAGCACTGCAGAAATATGAAGGAAAAAATGTTAAATCATCCCTAACATCCTGCCTTACTCACTGCCCAAGTCTGCAGTCCCTGTTCCATCCACAGTCTACATCTGCTGCTCCATTGCTGTGGGAACCCCCTGCTCTATCCAGTGTCCCAACCTCATCCTCCATCCACATTCATACCCCCTTCTCCACCCATTCTTCGAACCCCTTCTCCACCCACTCCCCCAAACCCCCATCCCCATCCACTCTCCCAAACCCCCATCCCCATCCACTCTCCCAAACCCCGTCCCCATCCACTCTCCCAAACTCCCGTCCCCATCCACTCTCCCAAACTCCCGTCCCCATCCACTCTCCCAAACTCCCGTCCCCATCCACTCTCCCAAACCCCCGTCCCCATCCACTCTCCCAAACCCCCGTCCCCATCCACACTCCCAAACCCCCGTCCCCATCCACACTCCCAAACTCCCGTCCCCATCCACTCTCCCAAACTCCCGTCCCCATCCACTCTCCCAGCCCCCTTCTCCCCCCACTCTCCCAGCCCTGTTTTCCACCCACTCTCCCAAACCCCTTCTCCACCCACTCTCCTAGCCTCCTTCTTCACCCATTCTCCCAGCCCCCTTTTCCACCCACTCTCCCAACCCCCTTCTTCACCCACCCTCCCAACCACCTTCTCCACCCACTCTCCCAGCACCCTTCTCCACCCACTCTCCCAACGTCCTTCTTCAACCACTCTCCCAGCCTCCTTTTCCACCCACTCTCCCAGCCCCCTTCTCCACCCACTCTCCCAGCCCTCTTCTCCACCTACTGTCCCAAACCCCTTGTCCACTCTCTCTCCCAAACCCATTCATCACCCACCCTCCCAACCCCCTTCTTCACCCACCCTCCCTACCCCCTTCCTCACCCACCCTCCCAAACCCTTTCTCCACCCACTGTCCAAACCCCCTCCTCCATCCACTCACTACATCTCTTGCTCTATAAATTGTTCAAACCTATGCACCATCCACAATCCTGGTGCCTAATATATCGACTCAGAGGGCATGAAGTTCCTCTTTTTTCTCACACTGGCTTTCGGTGGTGAGTAATGTACCCCTGCCCTTGGCTGAGAAGACAGTCAGAGCTGACTTGGTAAGCCTGGGCGAGTTTCCTGGCCCTTCATTGGGCTCAATGCTAGTGTCCTGGGTTGTCAGAAACTGCCTGCCAATCAGAGGCTAGCAGCCTTTGAGTCCTGAAGTCAGGCAAGGCCTACTCATCATCAGATCCTGCTGCAATAACACAAGTCTTCTTTATCTTCTTGTCACAGTGTGGGAAGGCAATGGGGGATGGTCAGGGAGTTTAGAGGTAGATGCCATTTGGGGTAACTGGAGATCCCCCCTCCCAATCCGGCAGCGAGGTCACCCTGATTTTCCAGGGAAACCAACACCAGCAGGAATGTAAAGAGAGAGACATCGAAGGTGGTCATTTGACGCTCATCAGTGGCCAATAATTGATTACTTAAGACCTTAGCAGATTGAATAGGTTGCCCATGGACTTTCTTGACTAGAACTAATTGGTGACCAGACATAAAGGTCGAGGGGGTTACCATATCTCCCAGTACCTCTGCCATTGGCAGGAACAGAGCCCATTGTAATTAGCAGTCGTTCTTGCTTCCTTTCCAACATCTATTGTCCGTCCTGTTCTGTCAATGTCTAAAAGCTTTTGAAAGCTTTTTTAATTGCTGGATACATTGACTTGCAAAAATGGAAAAGCATTTTCGGAGTTGACTTATGTCAGTTATCATTCATGAATCTTGACAATCCTCACTGCAGAATTTGGCCTTTAGTGGATAAATGCTTTCATCCATTACGCAGTGAATACAAGACTTTGGATATTACCTTGAAAGTCAGATTAAAAATCAAGTGTTGACTGACAAGCCTACATCAATAATTTTTGTTCTATGTTTTGTTTGCTATTCTGCAGATTCGGTTGCTTTTGTATACTGTTCATGTGCATTAAAGAAATCGACAGCATTAGGACAACACATTTTTATCACCAAAAGATGTTCCAAAGTGCTTTAATGCTCAAGAGCTACTTCTGAAATGTGGTCAGTATTATACCTCAAAGTTTGCTCATTTCACAGATTACCAGATGGCTACAGTATAATCAATCTTGCTCTTTCAGTTCATAACCAAATTAAATTCTTAAAGAAATTATTGAACTATGATTCCATTCCAACCTCCAATGTCTCCAGACTGTTAGACTTTGGATTCACATTCAGTACTGATGAGAGAAGATTTCTTCAAACTGAATACCAGAAAGACTAAAGCTATTATCTTCAAGTCCTGCTGTGTTCTCTAGTTACCAATTCCACCTCGCTCTCAACTAGCTGAGGCTGAACCAGACTTTGCAACCTGGGAACCACATTTGACCAGAGATCCTACCACAAATCCACATCATCACTAAGACTTCCTATAGCCCACCTCAATACTATTGCCTGACTCCATCCTCGACTCATCTATTGCTGAAACACTCTACTGCAACTTAATTATATTGAGGTCCGAATTCCTGCCCGGTGTCCCATCCCCCACCCTTCATAGATGATAGCTTAGCCAAAAATCTGTTGCCTACATTTAACTTACAGGTTCCTGTTCACCTGAACTCTGTCTCTTTGGTGTACATTGACTTGACCATTATCCTTCATTTCAAAACCCTCCATTTTCTTGACCATCCTTATTTCTGTGTGTCCTCTACTACTACCATCCTCCAAGACATCTACATTCTTCAAATTCTGGCCTCATTCAACTCTCTGACTTTAAACATTCCATCGCTGATAGCCAAGTTCAGCATTTCCCTGCCTTTCCATTCCTTTCACCTCCTTTAAGACACATCGCTTTCACTAAGAGTTTTATCATTTATCCTAGTATCTCTTTATATGATTTGTGTCAATTTTGGTTTCATAAATGTCCTGTGAAACACCTGAGTAAATACACTCTCTAAATGCAGATTGTTGTCATTGATGTTGTTAATAAAAATCATGTTAATATAAGGGGCAGATCAGAATACTGAGACTCTGAAATAAAAAATAGAAAAAGCTGGAAATAATAAACTGGTCAGACTGTATCTATGGAGAGAGAAACAAAATTAAAGTTTCAGCATTAATGAAGAGCGTATTTCAGAATTAGAGAGAGTTGGAGATGTAACAGGTTCAAAATGAATATTGCAGACAGAGAGCAGTGAGTGGTGAAAGAGAAAAAGGAAAGGTCTGTGATGGAAGGCAGGAGAGATTAAATGACAAGGTTTCACTGGGCAAAACAGGACGTTAATGAAACAAAAATTGGTGATGTAGTAATAGTGAAGAAGGTTATCTCAGAATACAATAGGATCTTGATCAGATGGGTCAATGGGCCGAGGAATGGCAGATGGAGTTTAATTTAGATAAATGTGAGGTGCTGCATTTTGATAGGGCAAATCAGGGGCAGGACTTATACACTTAATGGTAAGGTCCTGGGGAGTGCTACTGAACAAAGATACTTAGGAGTGCAAGTGCATAGTTCCTTGAAAGTGGAGTTGCAGGTAGACAGGGTGGTGAAGAAGGCAGTTGGCATGTTTGTCAGTGCATTGGTCAGTGCATTGAATATAGGAATTGAGAGGTCATGTTGCAACTGTACAGGAAACTGGTGAAGCAACTTATAAAATACTACATTCAATTCTGGTCACCTTGCTGTAAGAAATACATTCTTAAGCTTGAAAGGGTTCAGAAAATGTTAAAAAGGATGTTGCCAGAGTTGGAGGGTTTGAGCTATATGGAGAGGCTGAACAGGCTGGGGCTGTTTTCCCTGGAGTGTCGGAGGCTGAGGGGTGACCTAATAGAGATTTATAGAAATCAGGAGGGGCATGGATAGGATGACTGGTCAAGGTCATTTTCCCAGGATAAGGGAATCCAAAATTAGAGGGCATAGGTTTAAAGTGAAGGGGAAAAGATTTGACAGAGACCTGACAGGCAACTTTTTCACACAGAGGCTGGTGCATGTATGGAATGAGCTGACAGAGGACGTGTTGCAGGCTGGTACAATTGCAACATTTAAAAGGCATGTGAATGGGTAGATGAATAGGAAGAGATTAGAGGGGTATGGGCCAAATGTTGGCAAATGGGACTAGATCAGATTGGGATATCTGGTCAGCATGGTTGAGTTGGACTGAAGGGTCTCTTTCTGTGCTGCATGACTCCATGACTGTATGACAAGACAATCTAACCCATTTCAGTCAATCAGCCTGTTCCTTGAATTTGGAACCAGTCATTTATTGGATGTTTATGTCTCACCAGTGCTCCCAGAGGAGACCTCTGTTTAAAGGTAAGGTGCTGAATCTAACATTTATCAGAATGATAAATCCAATTCAATCTCACTATTATTTATATTAATGAATACTAGATTGCCCAGAGCAGCTTCCATGGTTAGATAACAAACCTGAGTCTTTACTACACATCATATTGAGGGAAATCACTGAGTGGCTGCAGCTTGTAAACACATTATGGCACTTGAATGGAAATGTTGATTTACAACATTTAGTGTTCATAAAGCATAAACAAAAATTGTGACAATGGAAAGTAACATTTGTAAACAGGAATGAATGGTCTAGAATTGGTTTTTAAATCAGAGTTAGATTTTAGGTTTTATTGTCACGTGTACTCAAGTATAAAAGGAGTATGGTGACAAGTCACGATGCCGCCACACACGGCACCACGTTAAGTACAAAGTTAGGTGCAGCACGGTGACTCAGTGGTTAGCACTGCTGCCTCACAGCGCCAGGGACTGGGTTCGATTCCAGCCTCAGGCAACTGTCTGTGTGGGGATTGCATCTTCTCCCTGTGTTGACGTGGATTTCCTCCGGGTGCTCTGGTTTCCTCCCACAATCCAAAGATGTGCAGGTTGGGTAAATTGTCCATGCTAAATTGCCCACAGTGTTCAGGGATGTGTAGATTAGTCAGGGGAAATGTAAAGTAATAGTGTAGGGGAATAGGTCTGGATGGGATACTCTTCGGAGGGTCAGTGTGGACTTGTTGGGTCAAAGGGCCTGTTTCCACACTGTAGGGATTCTATAAAAGTTCTACCTAGTTACAAACTTTAAGTACAAAAATAGTGAAATAAAGAAAAAAAGCACCATCATCTCTCTCCTATATCTTTGTCACTAATGCTACTTTAATCCATTGACAACTGAATTAAAAGTTTTCACTCATTTACTGCCCTCTCCACCAAGCCTATCCCCAACACCTCCTCCCTCCCACCCCACCCCCAGTAGATGGTTAAAATTAATAGTACATTCAAAGCTGAGCAAAATCAACAAACGGGAAAATTCACAGCAAGGAACAAAGAACACCTATAGCCGTCATTACCTTCACTGTTGTATTTTTCTCAAATCGAAAGGCTTTGGTCTGTCCATTTTCCAAATACACCTTGAGAATACCGGGCATTAAGAGTAGCGAGTTACCCTGTGGGAATGATAAAACGCAAAATTCTAGGATTATATATGAAGACAGATAAGCAAAATAACATAATAGACTCCTCATTATCTTTGTTACAAATACTGAAATGAGGGACAGCAGAGAGAGATTGTGTGTACGCATATATAAAATATATAGGTGTGGATGTATTTGTGCGTATGCATGTGTGTGTGCATGCATATATATGTTTCTGTGTATCTTTGTGTGTGTGTATGCATTTGTGTGTTTTTGCCTGTGTGTTTGTATGTGTCTGTGTTTGTGTGTGTCTGCGTATGTGTGCCTGTGTGGGTGTTGGTATCTGTGCTTGTGTGTGTGTGTCTGTATCTGTGTCTGTATGCGTCTGCGTTTGTGCGTGTGGTGTGTGTGTGTGTCTGTGTCTGTGTCTGTGTGTCTGTGTGTCTGTGTCTGTGTGTGTCTGTGTACCTGTTTTTGTGTTTGTGCTTAGTGATATGTACAGTTTGCCTCCAATATCCCTCCTGAAGTTTCAGATCCAATCTCTCCAGGTACTCATGAACTTCTTGCTGTCATTTTGTTCCAAAGTTCACTCACACACACACATCCACAGAAAAGTTCAGCCAATCCTTTGGGATTAAACAACCAAAAAAAACCCCATCACAGCCATAGGAGTTTTCTATGTTTTGTCTGGAGACCAAGCCAAACAAAGCAACTGGTTTGGAGGGACTACACTGAAGATCAGGAATCCAGGGTGGGGTTAAGGTAGTGTGCTTCTTCTGCCTCAAGTTTCAGATTTCCAGCCTTAATAACGGCCTTGTGTTAGGTTTAGATTAGATTCCCGACAGTGTGGAAACAGGCCCTTCAGCCCAACCGGTCCACAACGACCCTCCAATGAGTATCTCACCCAGACCCATCCCTCTCTGACTAATGCACCTAACACTATGGGCAATTTAGCACGGCCAATACACCTGACTTGCACATCTTTGTGACTGTGGGAGGAAACCGGAGCACCCGGAGGAAACCCACACAGACACGGGGAGAACATGCAAACTCCACACAGACAATCGACCAAGGCTGGAATCAAACCTGGGACTTTGGTGCTGTGAGGCAGCAGTGCTAACCATTGAGCCACTGTGCTGCCCTAAGTAGAGTTGGTAGATCTAATTAAGGACATACAGTTACTTCAGATTAGTGAAAGAAGGCCTCAAAACGTGACTAGTTGGAGGGCATTAAATTCTGTTCTGGGCATCCAAAAAAGTAGTGGCATAACTGAGAGTTGGCACCATGGTATGAAGTATCAGGGGATCCAAAGTCCACACATGTCTGGAGCACAAACTGTTTTTAATAACCTGATGGGGAAGACACATGGGTTCCTTCCAGTTCCACATTATCTGGAGGGAGGCAGAAGTAGGAAACCACAGACCAGTTATGTGTGGCACCTTATCAAATGCTTTCCAGAAGTCCAGATATACTACATCTACAGGACCTCCATTACCCACTTCACTTGTTACATCTTCAAAGAGTTCTAGCAAATTAAATGAATCACTCTTCACAAAGAAAATGAATTATTCTTCATCAAACCACACTGACTGTGGTGGTTTGTTTTTACTTTACAAATGTAATACTACTTAATAATGAATTCAAACAATTTCCCAATGACAGACGATAAACTAACCATTCTGTGGTTTCCTACTTTCTATTTCCCTCCCGTTTTGAACTATTGTCTTCCATTAGCAATTTTCCAACCACTAGAACCTTTCCAGATTCCAGGACATTTTGGAATACTATAATTAATGTATCCACTATCCCCGCTGTCACTTCCTTTAAGACTATAGGGTATAGGTCATCAGATCCTGGGGACTTGTCTGCCTTTAATCCCAATATTTTGCTCAGAATTTTCTCCCTATTGATGGTGATTGCTACAAATTCTACCTTTTCTATAATCTCTGCATTACCTGTGACAATTGGGATGGTTTCAGTGTCTTCCACTGTGCAAACTGAGGTAAAATATTGATTTAGAGTCTCTGCCATTTCTGTGCTCCCCACTATTAATTCCTCGACCTCGAAAGGGCCAACATTCATCTTAGCTACTCTCCTTTTTATATACTGATAAAATTATTTGCTGTCTGTTTTTATATTTTGAGCTAGTTTTCTTTCATAATTAACCTTCATTCTTTTTATTACTTTTGAATCACCCTTTGCTGGTCTTTAAAAGTTTCCCAATCCTCCAGCCTGCCACTGCTCTTTGCAATATGGCATGCCTTAGTTTTTGCCCTTATGTTATCTTTAACTTCCTTAGTTAGCTATGGATGCATTTATCCCTCTTATATTCTTTTCTTCCTTTCTGAATATATTTTAGTTGGAGGAATTAAATATCTCCTTTAATGTTCATCAATAGTCCTACATTTTAGTCTTTCCGCATGGCCCACTGGGCCAAATCTGTCGATTTCCCTATGTAATTAGCTTTGTTTAATTCTAAAATACTAGTATGGGACTCAGGTTTCACCAACGCTCGCCACAATCAACATTATTCAGGCCCTCAGGAAGCATAAAACCAATAAGGCACCTAGTGTTATATAGAAAAATACAAGTTACCCAGTCCAGAACATACTGGGAGCAAATCAGATTAATTATAATCTGGCTGAACTAGTCAGTGGGCTAAATGCCTGTGGAAGGCACAAACCTGTACTTGGCCATTGACGATCACTTCCTCAGCAAAGTGTACTTTGACTGGGTTGCTTTTCAATCTGGCTCGCTTTTCTTCAGTAATAAATGATGACTTGGGCCCCTGTATACAAACAGAAACCATGGCACTTAAACAACAGCTTTGGCGTTTTGTGTTGTCAATGTGTGGCAATTGGGAAAGCCCTGCATTGATGTTCTGAGTTCCAAAAGTTTGATTGTAACCTAAAATACGAACATACAAACAAGGATCAAGAGAGTAGGCCTATGAGCCTACTTCGCTCTTCAATAAAATCACGGGTGTTCTGATTATATTGTAGGATCCAGGCCCTTCAGCCCAACAAGTCCACCCACCAACCCTCCAAAGTGTAACTCACCCAGACCCATTCTCCAACAGTAACCCTGACTAATTCACCTAACCTACACACCCCTGAATACAATGGGCAATTTAGCACTACCAATTCACCTAACCTACACATCCCTGAATACAATGGGTAATTTAGCACTACCAATTCACCTGACCTACACATCTTTGGACTGTGGGAGTAAACCAGAGCACCAGGGGGAAACCCACACAGACACAGGGAGATTGTGCAAACTCCACGTGGTCACCCAAGACTGGATTCGAACCCAGGTTCCTGGCCCTGTGAGGCAGCACTGCTAACTACTGAGCCATCATGCCTCCTCTTGATTTTAACCTCAACTCTACATTCCTGTATCTCCCTGATAATCTTTCAACTCCTCAGTCATCAGGAATCTGTCTATCTCTGCCTTAAAAAATATTTAAATACTCTGCATCCACTACCTCGTGAGGAAGGGAATTCTAAAGGCCCACAACCCTTTGAGAGAAAAAGGGTTTCCTCATTTTTGTTTTAAATGGGTGCCCCCCCATTTTAAAATAATGATCTCCAGTTCTCAGATTCTCTCACAGAGGAAACCTGAATTCTTTCAGCATTCACCCGTTCAAGACCCCTTGAGATCTTAGATGTTTTAGTTAATTCACTTATAACTCTTCAAAACTCCACGGGATACAAGCCCATCCTATCTAGCCTCTCCATCTAAGGCAATCCACCTATTCCAGGTATTCCTTCTCTGAACTGCTTCTGATGCGTTAACATCCTTCCATAAGTACAGTGACCAAAACTGTATACAGTACTCCAGATGTGGTCTCCCCAAAGCCCTGTAAAATTAATGTATAATCTCCCTACTCTTGCAGTTAATTCCCTTTGCAATAAACCATTCAAATTGTGCCACGTGACCTTTTGTATCCATCTGAAAGAGGACATGGCATCTCGGTTTAATAATTCAACTCTAAAAGTCTAGTGCTTGCCTCAGTCTTGCACTGAAGCTCATCCAATATCCCCGTAATAGCATGTACTTCTAACTAGATAGAGAGAGCTGGAGGTCTAGTTGATGGGTGCTGCTCCACTTTAGGATATGCTGAGATTAATAATCAAATCTTCGTTTGTATCCTGCATGAAGCCTGGAAACTTCTTTGATTATGTAGCTTGATAACACATCACACAAGACAAATGGCCACTGAAGCATGAATCAAACCCTTCTGACGTGAGCTGGTTGAATTTGTGTCAAACTTGGAGCAGTGCACAGTCTCATCAAGCCCCATCAAATGTTAATTGAACATAAAGCACCATCCTGTTCACAGTCAGGTGGCTTTCTGCAAGCTTACTTCAAGACATCTAGTTCTCTTAATACTGAGGAAACAGGGTCAATTGAAGTTTGATAGATTTTTATTGGAATACTCAGCAACAGTGAGTAGACAGAGATGAGGTACAGCTGACTGAAGGAACAGGCCAAATAGCCTGCTCCTGTTCCCATGTCCAAGATCAAGTGCTCACTGTAAATGTCAGCATCCATCCCATCTATAGATTTGTTATATCTGTTAGTTATTTCACTAATAAGTCTTCAAAACTCCATGGGATACAAGCCCATCCTGTCTAGCCTCTCCATCTAAGGCATGTCATTCAAACTGCCATTGCAAATGCCAGACTAAAGTATTTGGGAATGAATCTGAATCACGTCGAGTGAATCTCTCCTGGACTGCAACCGAGTTGTGAATAAACCCATAGAATCCCGACAGTGTAGAAACAGGTCATTTGGCCCAACAGGTCCATACCGACCCTCTGAAGAGTATCCCACCCAGACCCATTCCCCTACCATATAACTCTACATTTCCCCTGACTAATGCACTTAACCCACACATCCCTGAACACTACGGGCAATTTAGTAATTTAATATGGAAACTTCACACAGACAGTCGCCCGAGGCTGGAATCGAACTGATGACCATGAGTAGCATTGGAAAGCTCTGCTTTTAAAAGTCGAAAGATTGTACTTACAGGGGTATTTCGCAGGACAGTCACTGTAACAGTGTTACCACATTCCCTGCAATAAACAATTTGACAAATATTAAAGCAATATGGGTCCAATGCAGAAAAAAAAGGACACTTGACTAAAACCTGCAAAATTAAGCTCCTGGCACAGAATATTATTTTCCGGGATCACAGGCTTGAACTTAACAGCAACACATAAGACTCATAAGAGTTGTACAGCGTGGAACCAGACTCTTTTGTCCAACTTGTCCTCACTGACCAGACATCCCAATCTGATCTAGTCCGTCTATCTCACTCAGATTGTAGTTCGATGTTAAAAATAAAATTGCCACGATCTTACAAGCCCCATGGGACTGCTCTCTCATTTGAGAAAGAGAGGTGACTGGTGAATTAGAATTAGGTTCAGTGTCACGTGTGCTCAAGTTACAAAAGTACTGGAGTGCAGTGAAAAGTGTACAATGTCACCAACACACAGTGGCACCTTAAGTACAAAATACCTAGGTATAAATCTCAGGTATAAAATTAGAGAAAATAAAGAAATAAGTTACAGAACGTGACAGATATACACAGTATATGTTAGGAAAATAAGAAATAAAGAAATAAAAAGATTCACAATGCAGTCTTTCTATTGTTGGGGGGGGGGTTCAGAACTAGAGGGCATAAATTTAGAGTGAGAGGGGAAAGATATAAAAGGGATTGAATAAGCAACGTGTTCACGCAGAGGGTGGTGAATGTATGGAACGAGCTGTCAGAGGAAGTGGTGGAGGCTGGTACAATTACAACATTTAAAAGGCATCTGGATAGGTATATGAATAGGAAGGGTTTAGAGAGATATAGGGCTAAGTGCTGGCAAATGGTACTAAATTAGTTTAGGATATCTGATCAGCATGGATGAGTTGGAGAAGGGTCTGTTTCTGTGCTGTACATCTCCATGACTCTCTGGCTCTATTAGGGCTTTCTGTAATGGTAGTGGTTTAACTTGAACCTCAGACAAGGGGAAAGGTTGAGAAAGAGAGTCCCTCATGGTAACCAATGTTTACACAAAGACATCAGCATCAGAAACATTTCTGGTAAACAATCGCACTCCAGTCTAAGTCCAGAGTTCAGATACAAAGGGTAAAGATGCCTTCCTATAAGCAGTCTCCCACAGCCCAGATTAAAGCAGAGTGAAGTCTAATGAAGACGTCAGCGTTACACATTCTGGATGTGATCATGAGCACATTGGAGATTGAAATACATCCAAAAGAGTACAAGTCATAACTCAGACCATACTTAGTTTTACATATTTGGTTCTTACAAACCCTGCCTCCAATGTTTGGCATGTATTTAAATTGGGATTGCAGTGAGGTTTTCTACACAGGTGGGAACTCCATTCTATATATTCTGCTAAACAGTTCTTAAGATCTAGCCAGACAACACTGTTTAAGCCCAAGACCCTTGATAACACCTTTAACAGGAAGCAAATCAAATTCAGTAAAGTTACTGAGAGATTCTTTTGTAATGATCACCACCTTAGCACTGAATCCTAGAGCTGCAAGCATTGGACAGGAGAAATATATTCCAACAAAAGAGGCTCTGGGTTTGACAAATGCACACGCTACATACACCTTGCTTTGGTTTATCATTTATGAACAATCTTTAACTTAAAATGCTTTCTTTAACTACATTTCTGATAGAATACACTGAATTATAAATAGTGGGACAATGGATACAATGGAGAATTCATCTTAGGTAAGCAAGCAAGAACTCAACTGTGTGGATAATAGAGTGTTCAACTGTCTGTATTTATGGAGAAATTGGCTGTATGTGTAATGGGGTACTGGTTGTTTGTGTAGGGTACACAACGGAGCATTCAATAGTACTTGGAATGGAGTTCTTGATTGTGTGTATATGGAGTATTTGACTATATGTATATTCAAGTTTTTGACTGTATGTATAACCTGGCAGTGCACATATCAAAGAAGGAGAAAGTGAGGACTGCAGATGCTGGAGATCAGAGTCGAGACTGTGGTGCTGGAAAAGCACAGCAGGTCAGGCAGCATCCAAGGAGCAGGGGAGTTGACGTTTCGGGAAAAAGCCCTTCATCAGGAATAAAGGGTTTCTGTTGAAGGGCTTTTGCCTGAAATGTCGATTCTCCTGCTCCTCGAATGCTGCTTGACCTGCTGTGCTTTTCCAGCACCACACTCTTAACGCATATCTAAGCATTCAATTGTGCATCCAAGTTTGTCTTTGTATTTGAATTTTCAAATGTGTTTAAAATGGGGTATTCGATTATGTTTGCATGTAATAGAGAACTGGCCGGGTGTGTAATGGAATATTCAAACTTGTGTGTGAAAACTTACTCAACTGTCTGTGTAATGGAATTTTCGATTGAAATGTCGACTGTGAGTGCAGCAGAATATTTGTCTCTGTGAGTAACTGAGAACTCAACTGTTTGTGTAATTCAATATATGTAATGGTTTATATTATAGAACACTATTGTGCAAGATGTCTGAGTGAGCTGCTGTAGAACTAAGGAGACATATGACACTCAATTAAGTCTTGTTGGTGATCTCCCTTTAGAACTGCAAACAATTTTCTACACTTTAGCTTTGTTTTATTTTCTGAGTTTGCCACCAACAACTTGCATTTATATAGCACTTTGAAGGTCACAAAACTTCACAATTCAAACTTCACAGCAAGTTCATCTATTAAAGGACTTAAAGACAGCCCTCAAGTAAGGTCATAGAGATGTACAGCACAGAAACAGACCCTTCAGTCCAACGTATCCATGCCGAACAGATATCCTAAATTAATCTAGTCCCATTTGCCAGCATTTGGCCCACATCCCTCTCAACCCTTCCTATTCAGATGCCTTTTAAATGTTGCAATTGTACCAGCCTCCACTACTTCCTCTGGCAGCTCATTCCATACATGCAGCACCCTCTGCGTGAAAAGCCCCTTAGGACCCTGTTATATCTTTCCCCTCTCACCCCAAACCTATGCCCTCTGGTTCTGGACTCCCCCACCCAGGGAAAAGTCATTGGCTATTTACCCCAACCAGGCCTCTCATGATTTTATAAACATCTATAAGGTCACCCCTCAGCCTCTGAAGTTCCAGAGAAAACAGCCCCAGCCTGTTCAACCTCTCCCCATTGCTCAAATCCTCCAACCCTGGCAACATCCTTATAAATCTTTTCTGAAACCTTTCAAGTTTCACAACATCCTTCCGATAGGAAGGAGACCAGAATTGCACGTAATATTCCAAAAGTGGCTTAACCAATGTCCTGTACATCCACAACATGACATCCCAACTCCTATGTTCAATGCATTGAACAATAAAGGAAACCATAACATCTTCTTCACTATCCTGTCTACCTACGACTCTGGCCATTAATGATTAGCTGGTGGTAACTATTAAACTTTACATTCAGTGAATGCGCTAAAAGGGTCCTCACCTAATAATGTTATCGATACGTTCCTGGGAAATTGTATCCAGAGGCATGTCGTTAATTTGTAAAATCTGGTCACCTGGGAATAGCTTTCCCTCTCCAGGACCACCTAAGAAGCAAAATGAAGTCAGCATATTTTTGAAAGGAGCATTAGTTGTCCCTCACAGAAAGAGGAGAAAAAACTGAAAGTACATGGGAAGCTATTAGCATATGCAAAGTTGAAAAGAAAAGATAATTATTCATACTTTTTTTTACAACTGCACATCTTGCTGCCTGAAGCTTGTCTCATCTCAATGAAAAGGGAATGATGCATTTCTCAGATTGTGGAGAGAGAGAGAGAGAGGTGGATTGTACCTGTTTGTGACTTTCTTATAAAGAACTAGGGAACACAGATAATGTCAATGGAACTAAGGATTCTTGTGTGTGTTGAATAATCACAGCGTAGAACCCGAGGACCAGCATGCTAGAGATCATAAGGAAATTGATATTGGACCAAGGACAGGAGCTCACCAAAATAACCAAAGCAAATCTGCCTGTGTGGAGCTTCTACCTTCCCCCTCCATATCTATGTGGGTTTCCTTCAGGTGCTCCGGTTTCCTGCCAGTCCAAAGATGTGCAGGTTGGGTGGATTGGCCGTGCTAAATTGCCCCATAGTGTGTAGGCTAGGTGGGTTAACTGTGGTAAATGTGGAGTTAAGGAGATTGGGTGAGATGCTATTCAAACGGTTAGTGCAGACTCAATGGGCCGAATAGC
Organism: Hemiscyllium ocellatum; assembly: GCF_020745735.1. Lineage (NCBI taxonomy): Eukaryota > Metazoa > Chordata > Chondrichthyes > Orectolobiformes > Hemiscylliidae > Hemiscyllium > Hemiscyllium ocellatum. The sequence goes on from NC_083411.1 coordinate 64,491,604, forward strand.
CTCTATCTGCACTGTAGGGATTCAATGATGATTCTATGAAAATAATGAACAAGTTAAAGGCATGAAAGTGTGACAAATCACCCAGAGCAGAAGATTCCATGCCAGAGTTTTAAAGGAGAATTGGTGCAGACAATGCATATGCCCTGACTGTAACCTATCAAAGCTGAGGAACTGGTCCCATAGACTGAAAAAATTACTCATGTCACTCCAACAGTTGAGAAAGGGAGAAGAACTGCATCAGAGGTCAGATCAGTTTTCCTTCGTGTGAATCCAAGGAAAGTGATGGTACCAAACAGAGTACCAGGCCGTGCACTCAGAGCATGCGCAGATCAACTGGCAGAGGTCTTCTCAGACACCTTCAACCTCTCCCTGCAGCAGGCCACTGTCCCTGCCTGTTTCAAGAGGGCCAACATTATCTCTGTGTCTAAGAAGGCTCATGCTGCATGTCTCAGTGACTACCGCCCAGTGGCCCGAACTTCAATGGTCATGAAATGCTTTGAAAGGCTGGTCATGGCATTAATCAACTCCAGCCTCCCCACTGCTCTTGACCCACTCCAATTTTCCTATCAGACCAACAGATCCATGTCAGATGCCATATCACTTGCCCTTCACTCCGCCCTAGAACATCTTGACACCAAGAACTGCTACATGAGAATCCTACTCATTGACTACAGTTCAGCTTTCAACACTATTATCCTCTCGAGACTGATTACTAAACTTAGTTATTTCAGACTAAGAGCCACTCTCTGCAACTGGATCCTCAGTTTCCTGACCCACAGGGCACAATCAGTGAAGACTGGGGACAATATTTCATCCTCAGTAACGCTCAATGCTGGAGCCCCTAGGGTTGTGCACTCATCCCCCTACTATACTCACTGTATACCCATGATGCGTCACCATGGTGAACTCGGCCCGGACAATCATAAAGGCCAACCTCCTATCTATAGAATCCATCTACCAGGACCGCTGTCAAGGAAAGGCCGCCAGCATTCTCAAAGATCCATCCCACCCTTCAATGTTTTTCTACAACCTCTACCATCGGGGAGGAGGTACAGAAGCCTGAACACACGCACCAGCCAGTTTCGAAACAGTTTCTACCCTACTGTTCTTAGAATACTGAATGGACTCACAAACTCTTAACATTCGCCTGTACCTGTATTTTTGTTTTTGCTGCTGTTTACCTATTGTTCACTTATCTATGCTACTGAACTCGGTGATCTGCCTGTATTGCTCGCAAGACAAAGCTTTCCTCTGTGCCTCGGTACACGAGACAATAAATTAAATTAAATTAAATTCAGAAGCCTGGTGAATTATAGCCCAATTAACCTCACATCTTGCATTGGCAAATATCTAGGCCTATCATTAAGGACAGAGTGGCTGAAGATGTAGCTAATTTTCAGCTGATCAGAGACAGTAGTAAAGGCCCTACAAATCTCTATGAACTTTTTTAAATACGTGAGGAGAGAACCTCTGGGTCCTAACGTCCACTGGTCGTGTCTTACCCTTTGGAAAAAATCCAGCAATGAGATGATAAGCCACTTTTATGATCTTATTGTGGGGTGGGTTCTTGAGGAAGGGGTCTCAGGAGGAGTTGGAGGCTTGGATAGGGGTGCGGATTTGAGGCCATTCCCTTGCCCCCATCCCTGCCTCCATTGTCACTAGTTGGATAAAATGCAGGCTCTATTCCTTAACCTAGTTTGCAAGTTGTCATGGTTTCTCAGTTTGGAAACTAGGCAGCTTTGTCCACCAGGGGGCAGATAATTTGGAAGATGACGGGTTAAGGCCCTTAATTGACCATTTTGGTGGAAGTCAAGAAGGCCGTCTATGGATCATTTTAATTAATTACCGAGGTGGCAGGAAGAGGGTGAGGGGCCAAGCCCATTATATCACCTTCTGACCATCTTCAGGGAAGAGAAAATTCCACTTGAAGTATTGTCACCATGGCAAAACTGACAAAGATTGAGAAGAGTTCAGAGTTAATGCTGGAGGTGTTGAGATGGACTGTATCAGTTAAAAGCCCTGGCCCTATCAGACCCTCAGCCCCTCTTGAAAACACTTCAGACCTTCCCTCAGTTCGATTAGATTACTTACAGTGTGGAAACAGGCCCTCCGGCCCAACAAGTCCACACCGGCCCGCCGAAGCGCAACCCACCCAGACCCATTCCCCTACATTTACCCCTTCACCTAACACTACAGGCAGTTTAGCATGGCCAATTTACTTAACCTGCACATTTATGGACTGTGGGAGGAAACCGGAGCACCCGGAGGAAACCCACGCAGACACGGGGAGAATGTACAAACTCCACACAGACAGTCGCCTGACACTGGAATTGAACCTGTGTCTCTGGCGCTGTGAGGCAGCAGTGCTAACTGCTGTGCTGCCGTGCTGCCCACATTGGAACCTCCCATTCCCAGGTATTTACCTGCAGTGACAGACTTCACACATACTGGTGAATCTTCTGAGACCATAAAACCGTAGTCCAGGAGTGGATCTTTGATAATCTTCACTGTGACCTTCAAAGGGCTGCTCGGCTGGTTTGTGTTAGCAGCTGCTCCATCGGCTGGACCTTGATTACTTCAATCACAAACAAAGCAAGGGTCACATTTGTCAATCATTGTCAGAATCTTATTATTTTCCATATTATTTAATCCACCTCTCACCCATCCTCACCACACCCCTTCAATCCCCCATCCCCCACCCCCAGCCTGGACTCGGTCAGGTTCCTGCAAAATTCTCACTCGTAGTCTCTCCCCATCGCATTGGCTTTCTGAGAGAGAGGTCATTGTAAAAGGGATTTCCTCTGCTTCTCTGTATCCACCTCAAAACTGACACACCCATTCTCTAGGAACCTGCCAAAACCAGGGTGAAAAATTCCAGCAAGCTGTTTCGAGAATGTCAAAGGATCAGAAGATTCTTGGTGAGTTAATAGAATCAAAGACAGAGGCTATGAGTCACAGAACCTCTGCTCTGTCCAAACTGCAGCAAATTGGCTAGGATGAGATCAAAATGTAGTTAGTGAATAAAACCAGGAAATTTTCAGCAAGTTCGGCAGCATCTGTGGAGAAACTTTCAGGTTAGTGAGTCACTGACACGCCCATTGAGGTGATTGATCAGTCCATGGTCTAGAATGGCGGAACAGGCTCAAGGGGCTGAATGGTCTGCTCAGGCTCCAATATGCCTTCATCAGAAGTGGGTAAAGTCAGGGTGCAATTTCCCCTCCCTGGAGATGGTGAGGAAAGGGCAAATATTTGGTTGAGTTCACCCAGAGGTGTACTCAGTCCCTTTCTCACCACCTCCACTCCGGGCAGGAAAATCCATGGTGGGCATCCTCAGCCCGCCAACAAGTGAAGCTTTTGAATCACCAGCTAATAGACAATAGACAATAGGTGCAGGAGTAGGCCATTCAGCCCTTCGAGCCTGCACCGCCATTCAATATGATCATGGCTGATCATTCCTAATCAGTATCCACTTCCTGCCTTATCTCCATAACCCTTGATTCCAAGGGCCTAAGCCACTCATTGGGCTGAATACCCTCTCTCCCAGCTGGTGGGAACAGGGCGTGTTTTCTTCACAGGGAAGCTCCACTTGCCTGAATCTGGGGCTAATTGGGACAGGGAGGGTTACTCACCCCATCCCCAATAGTGTCCCCAAAATACCCACTTTCTTACCCACTGGTGAAGCTGGTCATGGTGTGCCACTTGTGCTTCCAACCCTGAGCCTACAAATTTCTGATTGAGCAGTTACCTCTGGGTGGGTGGTGGACAGGGCAAGGATTCAGTGAGCAGGCTCCTGATTGGACAAAGGAGAAGCCCTTAAGTACCAAATTGATGCTCAATCCAATGAACTTTCATGCTGGGGTGATAAAGAGAGCCTAAGTAGGTTAATGCCCCTTGAAGTCACCTATGCCCACACTTAGTACTCACCACATTAAATCCTAGCCTTAGGGATGTACCAGGTTTTAAGCAAATGCAAGGGTAGAGAGTGGAAAGAAAAAAACATGGGATGGTCTGTGCTGAGATTGAAGACTGGACAATAACAAAGGGGGTAATGGTGTTAGCAAATTAAGTCAGAATGGAACAAATCAAGGAGCAAAACACAATGTGGAGGAGGGATACACAATGACAACAGAGTCACTGCCACAAGATTGGCTGTTTTCCCTGGAGGCTGAGGGGTGACCTTACAGAGATTTATAAAATCGTGAGGGTAAATAGATAAGGACTTTTCCATGGGGTGGGGGAGTCCAAAACTAGAGGGCAGAGGTTTAAGATGAAAAGGGAAAGATTTAAAAGAGTCCTAAGCGGCAACTTTTTCACACAAAGGTGGTGGTGTGTGCATGGAATGAGCTGTCAGAGGAAGTGGTGGACATTGGCATAATTACAACAGTGAAAAAGCATCTGGATGGGTATATGAACAGGAAGGGTTTAGAGGGATATGGGCTAAGTGCTGGCAAATGGGACTAAATTAAGTTATCTGGTCCTCATGGATGAATTGGATTTAATACTCTTTTCGTGTTGCCCTGACTCTATAAATGATTCAGAGATCTGAATTATTGGGTTAGACATCAAATGGCCATGGGATTTTGATCCAGTGCTGGGAAACTTTGAAAATTACAGTCCCAGACATTACCTTGGAATGCCATCTTCTGGGACAGTTGTGAATTTGAAAGGCTTAGGTTTAATTTTAAAATTTTGAGTGAATTCTCCCACCCTGATGTCATGAGAGTAATGACAAGTGTGGTGACAAAATAAGGTGAGAAAGAAAAAAGTATAGATTTGCATCATTGCAAAAGAAGGTCTTGACTTGCCCTGAGCTTAGAAAGGTGAGTTCAAAGAGGTGACGACCTTATTTCAGTGCATTTGCAGTTCATTAAAAGCCCAATTTGACCGACTTACATCGCTTTTCAAAACATCTCTCCTCTACCACGAAACGTAGACAGTGAAAATTCCCAACAGAAAGGTCAGAGCCAGTTCCTGACAATTATAGCTTGGTGAAGACCCATCCTGCCATCACCCAATGCACTTCACACATCGATGCTGACATGGCGGATTGACGCTCATTAACTTTAGCACCAGGTTACAGAATGTCAGGAGACTATCATCACTCAGACTGCCAGCTGCTTACACACCAAATACAATTCGTGTGCTTTGAGTAAGTGGTGATGTGTGAACGTTAGAGGATCCACCACAGTCATTCAATCACACTATATGGGGATGGTCACAGTCAGTTCAAGTGATGTAGTGTAGTGATTACAGGTAGGTCAGTAGAGGGATCAATCTGTGAGGGTGTGGCCAG
>NC_083411.1:64521892-64687710 GCF_020745735.1 Hemiscyllium ocellatum
TACTCTGTGCAGTAGTGATATCCTTAACTCAAGAAAGATATTATTGCCAGAGAGAGAGATAAAGGTTCAGCAGACTTGTTCCCAGGAATGCAAGATTGCCTTATGAAAAGCTTTCAGCAAATTGGGCCTATATTTTCTAGAAACATAAAAATGGAGTAGGAGTAGCCCATATGGCCTGTCCCCATTCAGTATGACCATGGATGATCATCCAACTCAGTCCCCTGTTTCTGTTAGTTCTCTGGTCTTAACCTCTTCAGACTATCTTCAAAATGTCCATTTCCCTTATAAATCCCGCTGCACACTCTCTCAATAGGATAACACTTTTCCTTTAATAACAAACAGAAATTTACATAATAAAGGTTGAAAGAATGAGAGGCAATTTCATTGAAACCGACAAAATACTTAAAGGGATAAACAGGCAAATGCAGGCAAGTTGTTTCTCCAGATTGGGGATTCAAGAAGCAAGGGTACAATTTAAAAACAAGGATGTGCCACTTATCCCTGAGATAAGGAGGTTTTTTTTAAATTCAGAGAGTTTTGAAGCATTGACATTCTCTACCCAAGAATACCATAAAGCTCAGTATTTGAATATGTTTAAGATAGAGATTGATATATTTCTAATCATAATAGTGTTAAGGGTGATGCCTGCATTGGAGGTTGAGGGGGGACCTATAGAGGTTTATAAAATCATGAGGGCATGGATAGGATAAATAGACATGATATTTTCCCTGGATGGGAAGTCCAGACCTAGAGAGCATAGATTATGGTGAGAGCGAAAAAACTTTAAAAGGGCCCTAAAGGCAACTTTTTCATGCAGAGGTGGTACTCTGTATGAAATGAGCTACCAGAGGAATGGTGGAGGCTGGTACGATTACAACATTAAAATGGCATTGGATGATATATGAATAAGAATGTTTTAGAGGGATATGGGCCAAGTGCTGGCAAATGGGACTAGATTAGTTTAGGATATCTGTTTGCATGGACAAGTAGACAAAAGGGTCTTTTTCGGTGCTTACATCTTCTGATGCTCTGACTTTAATAGTTGTCTAAAAATGAAATCAAAGTGTTTGTCTAGCCACAATCATATTAGATGGCAGAGCAAGCTCATGGGGCTGAATGGTCAACTCCTGTTGCTAGTACCTGAAGAATTACATCTGACACACTGAGCAATTACACAACCCACACAAAGATCAAGATATTCCACTTGATTGACATGTTGATGCTCAAGACTATGAATTTAAGATAATCTCAAGGTTTATCTGTTACAATTTGGACCCCAAAAGTGTGAACAGTTACAGTCAGCAACTGCTCAAGAAGAGCAATTACAAGAGTTTCAAAAATCTTTATCCAGGGACTGCCTGACAGCATTAACCAAAGTCCTTGGGAAGATTTGTTTTTATTTTGGTAAACTGCAATGTACTCAGTATCTCACGACAAGTTTTTCATGAGCAAACAAGTCTTATTGTCAAAATCATTGCCCCAAAATATTATGTCAGCAATACACCAGCAGCACATGGCCAACGAAAGCACAATATTAGTAGCAAGAATCTGTGTATTGACTAGGGATGAATCAAAAATATTCAAAGATTTGCTCATGCATATGAGGTATGACTATCAACACCAAAAGCAAAAGGAGCTTGACATCCATATGGTGTTCCATTCTCTCCTTAGACAAAAATAGAAATGGGTCGTGAGTATGGTGCCTGGAAAAACGTAGCAGGTTAGGCAGCATCCAAGGACCAGGAAAACTGACATTTCGGGCAAAAACCCTTCATCTTTCCTGATAAGGCTTTTGCCTGAAATGTTGATTTTCCTGCTCCCCAGATGCTGTCTGACCTGCTGTGCTTTTCTAGCACCACACTCTCGACTCTAATCTCCAATATCTGCAGGTCGTCACTTTTGCCTAAAAAATAGAAATGGACCTATTCACAGTGCATAGGGAAGAGAATATTTTTGTGTCAAATTACTTCTCAAATTTCCCATTGTTAAATACTTAGCGACACAATGATCATGAAGTATCAATGACAGCATGTTGTTATTTTCAGTTTTTATTCAGTATCTCAGAATAGATGTCTGACAACAGTATTGCAGTACTCTAGAAAACCATTTCAAATAGTGTGTTCAGTAGAAAGTGATCCATATCACATTGTCACCCGTATCCACATTCAATAGTCTAGCAAATGAAGGTATTGCTATCAAATCAATAAATCAATCAATTAACTGTCAAGCAACAACATATATCTTCATCTCGCATTGCTGTGTTTTCTTGGCAATAACCAATGCAACATACATTTGAAGTCAAGTGTCAAAAGACATTGCCCAGCAACTAATATTGTAACCATTCTACAGGTAAAAGTAAACATATTCAATGCTATCAAAACCACACAAAGATAGAAATTTTGCATTAGAAATCCTACAAATATTTGGATGTCAGCAAGGATTTCTAAAAAAAATGCATATCAGCCAGATCATGCAAAGTGTTACTGATCTTGGTGTTCCATTGCAAAGGAACAGAAGCCAGCTCAGTCTAAAGTTCAGCATGCCAATCATGCATGAAGAGAATAAGCAAGAACCTCTGACTTTGATGTTGACTGTGTTGAAGTTGTAGTGATGGTGAGTGACAGCAACTATCAGCAAGACAGCCAAGTTGTCCAACAAATGCAACAGAGAACAGTGCATTACTCACCAGACAAGTCTACAATCAGCAGATCAGGATGCATTATAAACAATTGATGTTACATTGAAGTTAAAACAATTAACAAATTGACAACACATACCAATGTAATTCCAGCTATCCCTGTTTTTGGGATACAGTCAGGCTGTCAGCTTACCTTTAAGAGGCATACTTGTGCCTTCATCCCTACATCAGAACATATGATTGGCAGTATAAAGATCTTACACTCCACCTTACCACAGAACACTTGAAGCATGACACTCCATTGGATGTTTGCTGCTCCATGTTAAACTGTTAGTCTACTATCAGCCCAGTCACTTATGCCTCTGCAGAATATTATCTTGTCCATAATAGCTTGTTACAATAAACATCAGTTGCATTCTTCAATACCACAATATTACACCCAATTTCTCATGTCATGGAAGATAACGTAAATGTATAATGCCACATCCAGAAAACCATTCATTTGAAGGCAAAATCACACCACCGAACTCCCAGCTACACCCTCAATCCAACCCAATTACCATCTAAACAGTTGACTACACTCTGATCTGACTAATTTCCAATCCCCAAAACTACCCATTCACCACTCATCTACTACTCACACATCTATTCACTAAATTAGATACCCATTCACTTATTTACTGGGAGACTTGGATCATTAAAATTGGCCTGACTACACAGTTACCTTTGTGAAACTGGGGTGTTGTAGTTATTCTCCTCCGACAAACCACAAGAGGACTCAAGTATGCAGGTTAACTTCACATTTATTCAAATAATCTCAGTATTAGACTGGCTGAATAGAATTCTGTCTAACATTCTGTCCCATTTTTGCCCGGCTTTGTTCCATGTCTAATTTTGGTCTGATGTCTCTCTGATTTTGATCCACATCTGTATCCCATGTCTGTCTCCTACATCTGGCCGATCTCAGTCCAACGTCTGTATCCTACTTCTGTCCAATTTGTAAAGAAAATCATCTAACTTTCTACATGTTCTTGTTTTCATTTCATTCTTCAATAATAAACAGAAATCTTCCATTTTAGGTATTTCTGTTATCCTTTCACAAGAACCTATTTATACTCTACAAAAATAAACCAAAAAATTGCAATGCTGGAAATCAGAAACAAAAACAAATTGCAGGGAAAGCTCAGCAGGTCTGGCAACATATGTGGAGAGAAAGCAAAGTTAATGTTTTGTCTCCAGTGACCCTTCTTCAGAACAGAAGGGTTCTAAAGAAGGGTAACCAGATCTAAAACATTAACTTTGTTTTCTCTCCACACGTGCTGCAAGACCTGTTTTCCCAACAAGTTCTATTTATACTCTAGTTGGCTCTCAAGAGTTGATACAGGCCTTAGGATGTTCAAAGTTCTCTCCATTCATTTCTGCTGACATGGACATGGAGGGCATTCTAGATTCATGTCTGCTGCAATGTGTTTTGCAGTACCAGCTTGTAAGGTGTTAACCTTACTCTTGTTGTAACCTCTTTTATAAAAACTTGTTTAATTCCCACTTTTGGGGAGTGTGCAACCTTCGTCCATCCTCCAACCTTCGAGAAGCAGTTTGAGTAGACAGCTGAAAGGATCAATGCATGAAGTTACTTGTGGGAATGGTTTGCACTATCAGTAACTACATGGCTGAATGGAGTATGAAGAAATATATAGTGAGCTTATCAAAAAAGTGAGATGATAATCATGGGGACTTTTAATCTACATGTCAACCAAAATGGTTGAAATGGACAAAGTTCCTAGATGAAGATTTGTCCAAATATTTTCATTAGTAGTTACTTGGAACAGACTTTCTAGATCCATCTGGAGACCATGCAACATTTATCTGATATTGTGCAATGAGATAGGATTAATTAATGACTTCATATTGAAGGCAGCCCGAGGTGGCATTGACCATAATATGATTGAATTTTACACTCAGTTTGAGGAAAATATGGCTGGGTTCAAGATGAGTATCTTAAATTCAAATAGTTGCAATTATGAGGACATGAACATAAAGCTAACTGAAGTGAACTGGCAAATAAGGCTGATGCATAGGTTAATGGAGGTGCAGTGGCATTCCATCTAAAGGATATTTAAACAATATACATAACAGATATATTACAATCAGAAAGAAGGGTGGAGCAAACAGATTGTTCAGATATGGGTTACCAATCAGTCAGGTGTGGAGAGAGGATCAGATGTATAATTGAATTTCAGAGAAGTGTAAGAAAAATATGCAGCAATGTTAGAGGAATTCAACTATGCAAATATTAAAGAGGATTGTTTTAACGTGAGTGGCAGGGAGGGAGAAATATTCCCAAATTACCTCCAAAAGTACCTCGACAGACCAACAGAAGAGAGAACAGTTCTGAGCCTAATATTTGTATACGAGGCCAGGCAGGCAGAAGGCATATAAATAGGAGAGCATTTTGGAGATAGTGACCACAACTCAGTTATATGTAGGCTGGTTATGGAAAAAGATAAGAATGGGCTGAGTATAAAAGTTCTAAACTGCACAGATAACTTTACTAAGCTATGATAAAATTTGACCAAAGTGAACTTGGAGCAGTTACTTGCAGACAAAACTATGTGAGAAGCATTCAAGCAAAAAATAGTGAGAGAGTACAGGCCAAGTATGTTCCCATAAAGACAAAGCATGGTACCAAGACTGGAGGACCCAGGATATCATGGGACATAAATGTTAGGATTTTTTTTAAAAAGAGACGCTTATAGCAGACAGCAAGAGCTCCCTAAAGGAATATAAAAGGCACAGAGAGGCTTTAGAAAATAAATTAGGAATGCAAATAGAGTGCATGAGGAAGCATTGGCAAGTAGAATGGAGGAAAACTCAAATGTTTTCTTAACTGTATTAAAACAAGAGAATAGCTAGGAAAAGAAAAGGATGCTTTAGGGATCATGCAGATAATTGGAAGTCATGGCTAATGTTCTCAATAAATACTTTACATCAGTCTTTCTGATGGAAAGAATGACACAAATACACATTAGGGTGGAGGACAGTGAAATATTAGAAGAAATTAACATAGAGAGTGAGGGAACAGGTACTAGCACCTGACAAAGGAGCTGTGTTAATGAAACTTCTATGATTTCAAATAAACCTGTTGAACTATAACATGGTGTCATTTGACTTTGTCCACCCCAGTCCAACACTGGCACCTCCACATCAAGTAATAGCAGAGTTAGCAACTTGAAAAGTGGATAAGTTTGCAAGCCCAAATGAAATCTATTCCAGCTGTTGAGCCTGGCAAAGGAGCAAGTATCAAGGACCCAGGCAATAATTGTCAAATATTCTCTTGCCACAGGTGAGATCACATGGTCTTGCTTTTCCGGTAATTTCTGACTTTGTTGGTGAGGACACATAGTCTCCTTCTGTGTTAGAAGCCTCTATTAGCATCAAGCAATCATAAAATAATCAGAGATGAGTGACAGGACAGAAGATTGGGCAGAGTATTTTTAAAAATTAGTTTAAAGAGGGAAAATTTAAAATGAGCTAAAAATTACCATATTCTTATCAGACCATAAGGCTGCTCTCTCATGAGAGAGAGAGAGAAAGAGAGATATGAATTATAGTGGTTTAGCCTAAGAGTTATTATGCCTCAGGTGAAGGGAGAGGTTTAGAAGGAGAGTCCGTCTTGTTAACTTCAGCTTGTGCAGGAATTGAACTCATGCTGGTGACATCATTGTGTATTGTAAAACAATCATCCAAGCTAACCATTCAAAGTTAGCTAGAAATATTACAGAAAATAGGAAGAGTTTCTACGGACACTTTAAAAAGGAAAAGTATTTATGATGTGAGCACAGGTAATATATAAGGTAAGCCTAGTAAGTTAATAATGCAAAATAAGGAGTTGACAAATGATTTGATCAGGCATTTCACGAAAAACAAAGTAACACCCCAGAGTGGGGGAAATTTTTTTTTTAATGACCAGGAAGGTGGTACTGAATAAGTCGTTAGAGCTATGGGTTGACAATCCACGAGTCCTAACAGACTTTATCCTGAGTCTTAAAAGAAATGGCTAGTGAGATAGTTGATGCATCAGATTTAAATATTGCATGATCCCTAGATTTGGTAAAGATTCCAACAGGTTGGAATGTTCTGAATGGAACTTCTTTATTCAAACAGGGAAGGGTACAAAGAGAGGATGCTATTAAGTTATACACTACTTAGCTTATCATCTGTCATTGGGAAGGTGTTAGAAGCTATTATTAAAGGTTTTATAGTATGGCACTTAGAAAGTTATGCTAATCAGACAGAGTGAACATGGATTTATAAAAGGGAAGTCATGTTTAAACAATTGATAAGGAGATTGTGTTGTAAATATGGAAGAACCAGTAGACATACTAAACGTAGAGACATTTGATAAGAGTTCATATCAAAGGTTATTCACAAAAATAAAGGCTCATGGTATCGTTGGTAACATATCAGCATGGATAGAAGATTGACTAACAGAAAACAAAAAATAGACATAAATGGATCATTATCTGATTAGTAAGATGTAATGAGTGATATGCAATATGGATCAGAGCTGAAGCCTCAGTATTTTATAGTTTATATAAATGATAAAGGAACTGTAAGCATGGTTGCTAAATTTGCTGATGACACAAAGGTAGGTAGGGAAAGAGTGGCACAGTGGTTAGCACTGCTGCCTCACAGCACCAGGGACTCATTTTCAGCCTTGGGTGCCTATCTGTGTGGAATTTGCATGTTGTCCCATGCCTGCATGGGTTTCCTCCAAGTACTCAAATTTCCTCCCGTAGTCCAAAGATGTGCAGGTTAGATGGATTTGCCATGCTAAAAATTGCCTTTTAGTGTCTAGGTATGTGCAGGATACGGGGTTAGCCATGGTAAAAACTTCATGTGGGGTTACAGCAATGGGTGGGATGCTCTATGAAGGATCAGTGTGGACTTGATGGGCCAAATGACCTCTTTCTGCGCTGTAGGGATTCTATGATTCAAAAATAAGTTGTGAAGAGGTAATAAGGAGGCTATGAAGAGATACAAATAGATTAATTGTGTAGGCAAAGATCTGGGAAATGAAGCATATTGCTAGAAAAGATGAAATTGTCCATTTTGGCATGAGGAATGGAAAAGAAGCATATTATCTGAATGGTAAGATACTGCAGATACATCTGAGATACAAAGGGATTTCAGTATGTACATTGCATGAATCACATAATTTTATAATGCAGGTGCAGCAACTAATTAGGAAATCTATTGCAAGGGAAAATGAATACAAAAGTAGGAAGATTATGCTTCAATGATCCTGAGCCATTGGTGAGGCCACATCAGGATTACTGTCTTTTGGATTGATCTGCTTATTTTTAATGAAGGAGCAGTCAGAAAGGGCTTACTGAACCAATAGCTGGAATGCCCAAGTTTGTATGAGAAAAGATTGGATAGCTTAGGCTTCTATCAGCTGGAGTTTAGACAAGAAAGAGATCCAACAAGTCCATACTGACCCTCTGAAGAGTATCCTACCCAACCCATTCCCCTACCCTATTACTTTACATTTATCCCTGACTAATGCACTAATCTACACATCCATAGTCAACTTTAGCATGGCCAATACACCTAACTCACACATCTTTGGATTGTGGGAGGAAGCACACACAGACACAGGGAGAATGTGCAAACACCACACAGACAGTCACCTGAGACTGGAATCAAACCCAGACCCCTGGCACTGTGAGGCAGTAGTGCTAACCATTCAGTCTCCTGCCAACTTGATTGGAACATAAAGTCCTGAGGGGTCTTAATAGGATGGGTACGCAAAGGATGTTGCTGCTTGTGGGAGAATCTAAACTGGGGACACTATTTACAAATAAGGGATCATCCATTTAAAACAGAGATAAGCTTTTTTTTCTCTCGAGATTTGTGAGTCATTAGAACTTGCAGCTTCACAAGATGGTGAAAGCTGAGTCCTTGAATATCTTTAAGATGGGGGTAAATAGATACTCGAGAAGCAAGGTGGTGAAGATTGTAAGTTGTAGGCAGAATGGGGCATATTCAAATCAGCCATGGTCTATTGAACAACACAACAAAATCAGAGGGCTGAGCTGCCTAATCCTGCTGTGAATTTGTACATTCACATGTCCATATGTAATTCTTGTATCTGATGGTAAAAATCACACAACACCAGGTTATGGTCCAACAGATTTATTTGGAAACACTAGCTTTCGGAGTGCTGTTCCAAAGTTCTGAAACCAACATGGTCATTCTAAAAGATGAGAGACTTAACAAACAATCCATGTCTTTTTCAATATATAATTTCAGTTACATCACTATAAATTTGCTATAAATTCTATGTCCTACGATCTTAAATTCCACAACCACCTGATGAAGGAGTGGTGCTCCAAAAGCTAGTGTTTCCAAATACACCTGTTAAACTATAACCTGGTGTTGTGTGTTTTTTAACATTCCAACACCGGCACCTCCAATCATGGCTTGTATCTCATAGAGTCATAGAGATGTACAGCATGGAAACAAACCCTCCAGTCCAACCTGTCCATGAAGACCAGATATCCCAACCCAATCTAGTCCCACCTGCCAGCACCTGGCCCATATCCCTCCAAACCCTTCCTATTCATATACCCATCCAAATGCTTCTTAAATGTTGTATTTATACCAGCCTCCACCACTTCTTCTATCAGCTCACACACCACCCTCTGTGTGAAAAGGTTGCCCCGTAGGTCTCTTTTACATCTTTCCCCTCTCACCCTAAACCTATGCCCTCTAGTTCTGGACTCCCCAACCCCAGGGAAAAGACTTTGCCTATTTACCCCATCCATGTCTCTCATAATTTTGTAAACCTCTATAAGGCATTATCTGATGATTTGCTTGCTGATGTCAGCACTCATTTTTGGATTCTTCAGTCAAACTTAGAATTTCTGGTTGAAAAATCATAAAAGATTTGGTTACAAAAATCTTTATGGTTTCATATTCAGGGTTCAGCAATGCAGCAAATATACAGGTTCAGCAGAAGGTATTGGAAGCATGGTCAGCAATGAACCCAAATATACATATTTTACTGAATTACAAAAAGCTGAATGATGCTTCAACGTCAATTTATACATAAGAATAATACAGAGTTATAGAGTCATACAGCATGGAAACAGAGTCTTTGGTCCAACTAGTCCATGCTGACCATGTTCCCAAACTAAACTAGTCCCATAGTAATCATTTGTCAACATAATTCAAAATTGTATCCATAAAAATAAAAGCATGTGTAGCAATGTAGTTAATTGCCTGATATGGCTAGAAATACGATTGCCAACAAAACAAATGTGGTTCTACAATAATGATGTACTTAAATGAACTTTCCACCTTTAACCCAAACTTCCTGGATGTTACATAAGTCCATTTTCTAGATTCAGATCAAAGCATTGAACAAAGCAATCCTTATTTCCAATGTTGGTAACTATTCTCATGAAACATTCTAGTTTTGTTCAAGAACTTTGAAAGCTATTGCCTAAGGCATTTTAAGTAAGACATTTGTGAAATAGTAGTACATCTTGACAGAATTTGCTAAAGGTCTAGCTAGCCTCTTGCGGCACAAAGTAAAAGGCAGTTCACTGTGAAATTGCCAGACTGACAGCATATGTGCCAGAAAACACTGCTGTACATAATCGAGCTCAATATAATCTCAAGGCGACAAACTTGTCTAGGTAATTTTGGTTTCCCAACCAATGCCAAATTAATTAATTCCTAAACAAAGTTGGTTTGTCCAAGAAAATTGATTAATTTAACATCCTTAAAGCTCTTAATCACGCTAACATTTGTTCAAATTGGTTTTGTATTTTTCTCCCAATTTTCCACTTGCTTTTTTAGAGATGTAAAGTTTTGCTATAGTGAAGTAGCAAAAAGCTGGTGCCTGACTCACTCCACAACCTCCTGCAAGTGTCCATTCTGCACAGGTCATTCTAAGCAATTAAGGACTACATTCTACTTGAAAATACATTTATAATTTGGCACTGAAACAATGACATTTTTCTCCTCTTGTCTCCTGCGGAGAGGTTGCTGACCATTTGTTTCCACCCTGTACTGGAAATTGCTACGGTGGGTTTTGGACTCAGGCTTTCTGTCATTTATATGTCATGAACTACTTCTCTCACCATTGCACCATGATCCTCGGAGCAATGTTGGGGAGCTCATTATGAACAAAAGGGACTTCACAGAATCTCTACTAACCCAATAAATATCACTGATCTCTATCTCATTGTTATTTGTGGGACCTTGTTGAACATAAAATACAACATTAGATATCCTTTAAATATGTTTTACCAATTATAAAGTATATTGGGAGGTCTCAAAATCGTGAAAGAAAGAATAAAGATGCAAATAGCTCTCTTAGATCATTTAACACAATGACAGAATTCTGCCTCAACTCATTCTTCAAAGTAATTATTTTTCCATTTATGGAGAGTTATTCAATAAGTAGAGCACGGACTGACACTATATTGAGTCATTTTAAGACTTAAGAATTAAACAGCCGAATTAACTGTTTGTATGTGAATACAAGTCATCGCTGTAGTCTGCTAGCTGTTTACTTTATTGTTGAGAAAGCTAACACAATATTTTGGATTAAGCATCTATCTCTCATGGTATAAGAATAGCTTATCTGCATTCCCTTTTAATTATTCAAATGTAGCATTTTAGACAGTAATCTCTCCTCTGTCACACTTGATCTAAGCTAATTGTGCAAAAATGGTCACAGCTGATTGGTTTTCATTCAAATCTGTCTCAATGAATTTTTTTGAAGCAACAATGAACTGCAAATGCTGGAAAACTGAAACAAAAACAGAAACCGAAATTGCTGAAGGAAGTCAGCAGGACTGGCAGCAACTGTAGAGGCAACATAGAGTTAACATTTCAGCTCCAACAAGCTTTCTTCAGCCTACCTGAAATGTTAACTCTGTGTTGTCTCCAAAGATTCTGCCAGACCTGCTGAGTTTCTCCAGCAATTTCCATTTCTGCTTGTCTTTCAGATTTTCACCATCTACAGTTCATTGATGTTTTGAAAACTTCTATTGAGGCAATGACCCATCTTCAGTGGTCCTGAAATATTAACTCTGCTTTCCGTCTACAGATGCCGCCAAACCTTGTGAGTTTCTCCAGCAACGTCTGTCTGACATTGACATTTAAAATTGTCTTCTATGTCATTATTTATTCTCCATATTTCCATATCATCCACATCTCCAACCAAAGTATGTAAACAGGAAGATTTACATGATTTATTACAATTTTGGGTGACATATTATAGGAAGGAAGTGAAAAACACATTAGAGATAACACAGAAATAGTTGACAAGAATGGCTCCAAGGATGAGTGACTTCGGTTATAAGGATAGATTGAAGAAGTTTGGATTATTCTCCGAAGGGAAAAGAAAGCTAAGAGGAGATCAGGGAAAATTGTTTCCATTCATAAAAGGAACAAGATCAGAAGCACATCGATTTAAAGTGATTGCAAAAGAAGCAAAGGTGAAGTCAGGAAAAGCTTTCTTCACTCATTGAGTATTGAAGGTTTGGAATGTACTGCCTGGAAGTGGGTGGGATTCAGTTAAGAGATTAGATGATTATTTGGAATAAAACAATGTATAAGGGTATGGGTGTACAGCAGCAGATTGGCACTAGGTAATGATACTTGTTTAAAGAGCTGGTGCATGCAAGATCTATGGACTTTGTCTCCCTGTTCTCTTTCTTAATTCAATAATAAAATGTCTGTCTACTCTTCTTATATCCAAGAACAAAAATACAGCAGACACAATCAAGTGATTTTCCTTTTGAGATAAGATTACAACAGTAATAGGATTCCTGTAGGATTTCTACTTGCTACCAACCCTGCTGTGAGTACAGCACATTAGATTGCAACTTGTGGTGGTAAGATTCTAGGCAAAAATTCCGGTTGTTCCCATGAAAATGGGATGATATTGCAATGGTATATCCACTGCAATACTACTAAAGTAGGAAGTTCATTTAAGACAACCCCCAACGTACCCCTAAGATAACATTTTAGGTAGGACATAAGCTTTGAGGTTATGAATACTTGTGGTGGCAGACAGAATACCAGTTGGGTTGCCTCTCTTCAAGCAGTGAACTAGCAGGCCTTCTGAACCCCCATTCATTGTGTGGTTCCTTAACAGAAATGGAACCAGAAGGCAGGAAATCTAATGTCCCTACTCCACAAGCTCATTGGCCTGGTGGGATGGTCAAATGCTGTTGACATGTTGGAGCAGAGCCTTCGAAAATTTAAAGCAGTGTGGGCTGGAGTGAGATTGTGATGGAAAGTCTCCATCAATTTTTGGCCACTCTATCACAGATCTTGGGTAAAAAATCAAGCCTGATAAAAGCAATTTCATAATTGACCTATTCAGGAAACAAAGCTAATTGTTTGATTTACCGACTGACTTTACTTGGAACCAACATTAATTTCAAGAATCTCAAAGTGAATGCATTTTTTTTTGCTACAATGAATGCATAACTGGATATTTCCTCGTGATATAATTTGCTGGCAAAAAGAGGTACAAGTTTGACTTAGCATGTGCACCATCATTGGAGATTCATCTGTGATGTATTACTGTATGTCAATATCCCAGACATAACACATGAAAATCACACTCCAAATATCACACACTTTATGTTGTGTGTTCTCATAACACATAATCAGAATGCTCACAGCTTATAAATTGAAATATGAAAATTTTAATGAAAGATCATGTTAATAGGATTGAAGATGGTAATGAAAACCCTGTTCTGATGTCAGAAAAGAGGAGATTTCTACAAGGTTTCCTTCTGGAAGACACTCAGAAGCATTTCTACTACTTCCCAGCTCAGACTAAAGTTCTTGTGTCCTGCTACAGCTGGCGGTGAACATTGGTGGCCAATTACGTACGCAACCAAAGTACGATGGTTCACTAGCATTCACACCCACTATGATGGAGGAGGCCAGAACGTTAGTGAAAAAGACAAGGCAAAACAATTTGTAACCAACTTTAGTCAGAAGTACTGTGTGGATGAGTAACCTCAGCTTTGGCCTGCAGAAGGTTCTAGCATAGTAATGGCAATCCTTAGCCATCAAGATCCTTAGCAATCAAGAAATGACTGAAGGCAATGAATGCAACAAAAACAATAAGCCCTGGCATCACCCCACTGTAGTCCAGAAGACTTGTTCCTGAACTAGCCTGAGATAAGTAGTTCCAGTGCAGTTGGAAAACTGCCAACTATCCATCAATGTGGAAAATTGACCAAATGTGAAAAATCAGGAAAATTTCAATCTGGTCAATTACCTTCCTATTAGTTTCATCTTAATCATCAGTAAAGTGAAAGAAGTGTTATTTACTCAGCCTGTAGCTGCTCACTGATACATAGTTTGGGTTCACCGGGACCACTCAACTCCAGACCTCTTTACAGACTTGGCCCAACTAGGTACAAAAGGACTGTATTTCAAAGGTGAAGAAAGGGTACATGTTCTTGACATCAAAGGAGAAATTGACTGAATCAAGAAACCCTAGCAAAATTGAAAGAAACTGTAAATTAAGGGGAGCTATCCATTGGTTGGAGTTAAACATAACACAAAGAAGGATTTGTTGTTGGAGTCTAAGTATCTTAACACCAAGCTATCACTCTATGAGATCAGCATGTCCAACCACCTTCAATTACTTCATCAATCAGTTTGTCTTCATCACAAAATCTTAAATGGGATGTTCGTTGATAATTGTGTAATATCAATACCATTCATGACTCTTCAGGTATTGAAGCAGATCATGTCCATATGCAAGATCTGAACATATTTAAACTAGCTGAAAATGTGTTGCTGGAAAAGCGCAGCAGGTCAGGCAGCATCCAAGGAACAGGAAATTCGACGTTTCGGGCATAAGCCCTTCATCAGGAAACGTCAAATTTCCTGTTCCTTGGATGCTGCCTGACCTGCTGCACTTTTCCAGCAACACATTTTCAGCTCTGATCTCCAGCATCTGCAGACCTCACTTTCTCCTCGAACATATTTAAACTAGGCCTAGTATGTGGCTAGGTAACATTATTGACACTCCAGTACCATGCAATGGAAGTCTCCAGCAAGAGAAAGTTTAACCTACTCCCCGTAGTATCCAATGACATCATCATCACTGAAACCCAGCCTTCAACACCTAGAAATTTAAGTGGACCAGCAATTAAAATACCATTGCTACAAGAGCAGGGCAGCGGTTGAGAATTCTGTGGTAAATAATTCCACATATCCTGTCCACTATCTACAAGGCACAAGTCAGGGCTGTAATGAAATACTCCCTACTTGTCTGGATGAACTTTGATATCATTCAAGCAACTCAATACTATCCAGGTCAAAGCAAGTCACTTGATTGGTGCACCATCTCCCAGCTTAAATATTAACTCCTTCCACCATCAATGCACAGGAGTAGAGTGAGAAGTGTATCAACTACAACTTGCATTGCAGCAACTCAAAACTGATCCTGCAATGACATCTTCCAAACACACATGTCTACCAGCAACATCCATCACCTAGATGAACAAGGACAATCCCATTTGAACACCCTCACCAGCAAGTTCCCTCCAAATCCATACCACTTCTGACTTTAACCTATATCACCATTTCTTGACCACGGCCAGGTTAAAATCACAAATCATTTCTTATCACCCTGTGGCTATATTTACATTACAGGGATTGCAGCAGTTCAAGAAGTCAGATCACCACTACTTTCTCAAGGACAATTGGAAATGAACAATAAATATTGGTCTTGCCAGTAACACTCACATGCCATAAAAGATTTGTTTTTTTATTTAAACAGCCCCAAGGAGCAGTTTCAAAGCAATACATGAGGAACTATCTTCCAGGGATCATGCCTTGCTGTATTACATGCAGCTAATGGGGAAGGAGCGATGGTCTCATGGTGGTAGAGGAAGAGACTACAGCAGCAAGCCAACTACAATTTCAGCCCATGTCATAAATTGACTGAAACACCAACAACAAATAATATGGATCTTTAATAGTGTTCTCAGATTCAGATGATAGATTGTGTTAATCAGTTAACTATTTTTTTAATTTAGTGTGATATCCATTGCTTTGGATTGAAGCAATGATGCAGCAATTACATTTTTACTGAATTAATTGAAATGATGGGAGAGCCAATTGTTTTCCTTAATATTTTCTGTCACATTGCGAATATATTATCTGTCAAAAATCATCAAAGAGTCACAATTATGTTTTTAGGCAAGAGTGATTCAGCTATCACAAGTGCTCTTAAAATTCTGTTATATACCATGCTCCCTAATTGCTCTTGGCAGTAAAATGATGCAGTTTTGAATGTCTTCTCTTTTTAACCAACCAGCCAATTCTCTACTGAAGATTTTATTGATGCTATCTAGATGAACTATTCATTATTGGAGGTACAATAAATACAGTACCTCCATTTAAAATCTGAGGCTTTACTTGAAAACATATCAAATTTAAACCCATAGTCTTCCATAAAGTCATGTTGGTCTGTGCTCTAGATTTTCAGAAATACTTGGTTAATTAGTATTTTATAATTCTTCACTTTGCTCCTCCATGCATACTTTGTACTGAAGATGTTTTGCTGGAATTTGGTTTAATAAATCCTTGCAGATAATTCTCTACTCAGCCATGAAGGGAAAGTGACTCATTGTGACTAGCAGCAGTCTGAATTCTTGTTGAGTTGTTTAAGCAGTGTAACCCTGATCCAGTTTCGGAAGTGTATCCGTTCTTGCACTCATGAAATATAGTAAGCTCCTATGGATGTTGTTAACATTGTTTTTGCTTTAACATCTTCATCAAATGGTTGTTCTTCAATCCAAGGGTTGTGAATCTTAGTAATTCTCTGCTGCAGGGCATTAAGTTATCTCCATTGTTGAATAAATTTAAGACAGACATAGACATATTTAGTCTCTTGAGAATATGGAGATATGGGAAGCAGGCAGAGAAGTGAAGTCACACTCCAAGATCAGTGATGGTTGTATTAAATAACAAAATAGGCTCAATGGCCTATAAGGTCTACTCCTTTACATATTTCTCATGTTGTGTTAATAAAATTATGCCAATATATCCCTTCAACATTGCACATTTTACTCTAACTTCATTCCCATTTGGTGGCTTCCCTCTTCCCACAACCTTTCCGCCAACACTCCAGCTCCTGACTTATCCATCAAGATCCTCTTCAGTCCCAACTCTATTCCCAGTCTCTGTACTTATTGTTAAAATCCCTCATGTCTATTGCCAATAGTGGGGACTTTAGCTTCTTCTCACACTCGATCTGCCTCCTGTCTTGCCTCAGTCTTGCTCCCAGCCTGGCTTCTGCCTGGCTGCCAGGCTTGTCTCCCACCTTTACTCCTAACCTTACTCATGATTTCAATCTCAGTCCCTATCTGCTCAACCTGAAAATCCAGTTCCTGTTCTCACCCTCTGTCCTTACCTTTAGTATCTCTTATGTCTATTGCCACTATCAGAGACTGGTTGCTACTATTCCATTGTGAACATGCATTGAAGTCCTGGGATCTATCTAATAGCAGAAGTAGATCAATGCAAGTAACACCTTGGACCAAATCTGATCTGATTTGTATTCTTGTTCATTCCTTTAAGCATCCAGGTAGATGTTTATTCATTAATTTTCCTCATGGACTCTTGTAATTTGCTTTTGCAGATACGATTGCCCTTAGATATATCATCTTCCTACTGTCCCAAGATTGCAACAACAACTTGGGGAAAGAAATGGACTTGTGACATTGTTACTGAGGTCGTGGAACCAGGGGCCAGGTAATATTCTGGGGGCTTGGGTTCAAATTCCTTCTTGACAGATGCTGAAATCTGAGTTTTCATTTAAATATAAAATTGAAAGTCACTAATGATGACATGAAACCACTACTAATGCCCTTTAAGGATAGAAAAATATCACCCTTATCTGGTCTGGCCAATGTGTAAATGCAACAATGTACTTGACTCGTAACTGCCCTCAAAATAGTTTAGCAAATTACTCACTCGTATCAATTGGTAGAAAGTCTCAAATAAGAAGTGAAGCTAGATGGGCTAAAGCACCAGAAATGACAATGGCAGTCTCAGCCTTGTCAATTCTATGAAGTCTTCCTTATTTACTTCTGAGGCTAGTGTTAAAATTGGGAGAGCTGCCTCAGAGACTGGTCAAACTGATAGTCATACTCATGGCATCATGCATTGCACAAAATATCCCAAACAATGTCATCACCATCTCTGGTATGACCTGTTCCAGCAGCTGGACCAACCAACTGTCATGAAAGCAGGGACATACAGTTAGAAGGCAGTTGCCTTGGGAGATATCAACATTGATGCTGAATGCAATGAAGTAAAACAAAATCACTTTAGACGTGGGCATGGACAACTCCAGCTGATTCTCACATACCACACCCTCCCTTGACTCACTGCCCCCCAGCTGATGAATCAATACTTATACACATTGAACATTACCTTGAGTAAGCACTAAGGGTGGCCAAGAGCTAAAATATATAGCTGCTAGATAGGGTCTGCAAATGTTCCAATGAAGTCAATAAGAGTGAAAAACATACTCAATCCATCCACACCAAACTGCCTGCTACAGGTATCCTTGACCACGACAGTATCATTAAGAGTGACCATCCCACAGTCCATGAGGAGACAAAGTCCCATCTTCACATTGAGGATACGTTGCATCATGTTGTGTGCCATTACAATCATGTTAATTGGATATACTTTGAATGGATCTAGCAACACAAGACTGGCCATCTATGAGGTGTTGTGAGCGAGATTTGCAGAGTTGCATTTCAACACAACCTGCAAACTCATGGTCCAACATTACCCTGCCTCAGCCAATTCCATCAATTAATCCTAGTTCAATGAAGAGTGCAGTTGGACATGACAGGAGCCAAAACCAAGTCATCAACCTGGTGAAGCTACAAAAGAAGACTACTTGTTTGCTAAACAGCATCAGCAGCAATTGATAGACAGAGTTAAGGAATTCCATAACCAATGAATCAGATCGATACAAAAACATAAATTGCTGCAAAAGCTCAGCAGATCTTGCAGCACCTATTGAGAGAAATCAGAGTTAACGTTTTGGGTCCAGTGACTCTTCCTCAGAACTGATGACAACTAGGAAAATGTTGGACGAGGCAGTAAGGAGTAAACAATAGGTGCGCATAGAGGCCAAAGACAGAAAAGGATAGTTGGACAGGTGAGGGAGTGTATAACAGTCAGGCTAGGAGGATGAATAGCTGGTAATGGAGACTGTTAGTGGCTAATAACACGTTATGTATAATAACAGACTATGTGATAAAAAGGCTCAGATCTAAGCGCTGCCAGCCTACCAAAACAATCCTGAATGGTGATGGCCAAATAAACAATTCACTGGAGGAAGAGATTTCATAAATAGCCCCATCCTTAATGATGGGTGGAGCCCAACACATCAATGCAGAAGACAAGATTGAGGCATTTGCCAAACCATCAGCCTGATATATCGAGTGGATGATCTATCTTGGCCTCCTCCGCAGATCTCACAGATGCTGTACTTCAGCCAATTCAGTTCACTCCACATGATATATCAAGAAATGCATTAAGGCATTGGATAGGGCAAAGGCTATGGGTTTTGAAAAGAATTTAGTAATATTACTGAAGACATAGTCAAGAATTTGCAATAGCCCGGCCATGCTGTTCCAGTACAAATGCAACACTCGCACGTGTCTGCCAACATGGAAAAGTGCCCAGAAATGTCCCACACAAATAGCAGAACAAATTGAAAATGGCCAATTAAAACCTTATCAGTCTTTTCTCAATTATCAATAAAGTGCCGGAAGGTATCATCAACAATGCTATCAAGCAGTTCTCTTGCTTAGCAATAATCTAGTCACTGAAAGTTTGAGTTCCATCAGGACCACTTGGCTTTGACCTCATTACTCCCAGGAATACTCTCCCTAGGTACACCTGTAATTTTAGCCTGAACTACAACACCACTTCCCTTCCTTTCTTGTCCTCCTTTCTATCCTTCCTACAGCATCTATACCCTGGAACATTAAGCTGCCAGTCCTGCCCTTCACGGAGCTGTGTCTCTGTAATAGCTATGATATCCTATTCCCATGTTCCCAACCATGCCCAAGGTCATCAGCTTTACCTATCAGGCCTCTTGCTTTGAAATAAATGTAGTCTCATTCATCAGACTAACCTTGTTCTCTGCCTTGCTCATGCCTGCCTTGACTATTTGAGTTGCTCCTCCTCTCAACTGTACCAGCCTTCACCTTATCTCTTTTCTCAGTGCCTCTTTGCATGCTCAAAACCTCCCACTACCCCCAACCCATCTATCCACCCAAACAAATCCTTTATGGGTCTTACACCTCCTGAGTAGCACTAGCAAATGTCCCCATCAGGATATAGGTCCCCTTCAAATTCCAGTCTAGATCAATTGCATCCATATATTTTGAAATAATCTCGGGATAAGGAATTACTCATTTTTATTAATTCATTCAGAAATGGAGTTGTGGCAGAGATCCAGTTTTAGAAAGCTAAAATAATGCCTATGTTTAAAACATAGCATGTCATAGAATCATAGAGATATACAGCAAGGAAACAGACCCTTCAGTCCAACTCATCCATGCCCAGATATCCTAACCTCATCTATCCCATTTACCATCACTTGGCCTGTATCCCTCTAAACCCTTCCTATTCAGATACCCATCCAGATGCCTTTTAAATGCTATAACTGTATCCACCTCCACCACTACCTCTAGCAGCTCATTCCATACCCACACCATCCTCCGTGTGAAAAGTTGTCCCTTAGGTCCCTTTTATATCTTTTCCGTCTCACCCTAAACCTATGCCCTCTAGTCGTGAACTCCCTCAACCCAGAGAAAAGTCTTTGCCTATTTATCCTATCCATGCCCCTCGTAATTTTATAAATCTCTAGAAGGTCACCCCTCCGCCTTTGACACTCGAGGAAAAGCAGCCCCAGCCTATTCAGCCTTTCCCTATAGCTCAAACCCTCCAACCCTGGCAACATTCTTGTAAATCTTTCCTGACCCCTTTCAAGCAATGATAAATCAATCCATTTGCATCAGTGCAAGAATAAATAATGGAATCCTTAGTAGAGAAAGAAGAGCAGGACATATAGAGTAGCTATGAATAGTTGGCTTGAATGTCAAAGGGAAAAGTTTGTTTGACCAAACTTGTAGAAAGTTTTGAGGAGGTCATAGAGTAAATGGGCAGTAATGTAATGGGTACTGATATAGAACAGAAGAAGCAACACGGCTGCTTGTGAATGGCCAGTTTTGTGCTAAGTGACCCAGCAGGGATTTGCCAGAGTGATTAACTCTTTGGGAATAAATTGGCAAGGAGGACCCTGAATGGGGAGATGGTCAGAGGGTATGATTCAATCCAATGATCCAAGGAGAGCAGGATCCAAGCTTGTGAGAATGGGGTGAGTGAACTGTCAGAAGAGGCAGTCGGGAGAAGTATGCTGTGTGCATGTGAGTGTACACTAAATAAATGGAAAACTTGAAGATCAAAAGGTTATGGAGGAATGGGGGTGAATTAAAATTATGGTTGCTTTTCCCCTCTTGATTTGGAGACAGGTATCGTTTGAGGTAATGATTTCCCTTTTTGTCCAGTTTTGAAGTAAGCCACAACACGCTGCCCAAACTGTACCTTTATTTTTTGAGTTTCAATCTTGGAAATAAACCCAAAGCAAAATCTTTAAGATGGGGTTTATTAATAAACATGCAAAACATGGAGGAACAAACTCTGCTACTTCATTCACACACACAAATACAGTGAAGAAGGATAGAGAAAGAAAAATAATTGCAAATTGAATTTCATGAAAAGTTATTACATTGGTATTAGTTCACATGATTTAGAGTCCAATTGGTCAAGAACCAAATTGGGAATCTTCATTTGGTTAATCTTACTGCAATTCTTTTTCTGAGTTGGGATACAGGTGGATGGCAATTAAGAGTGCAGTGGTATTTGGCATGCTCAGAGAATTAGTCCACCATGGCTGACTAAGTCTTCAATTTATTTTTCTGAATAAGAGACTTTTGGGAGAGATAGAGATGGAGAGAAGGCTTTTTCACTGCTAAAGTTTGGAATTACAGTTCTTGTAAAACAGCAATTGATATCAGAAGTCAAAACTGCATATGTAAAAAGGGCTCAAACAGCCCGGTTTCAGTTGTGTGATAGGGTGGTTTCTGCTAAGCCAGTCAGATAAACTGGTAGTTTGACCGTCCACATCAAAACTGTATGGGATGAGGGATGGATTCATGGGCAGATTCATGGATGGATAGTGTCACAGATGAACAGATCGATGGATGAATTCACATACAGACAGAACAATGATGTGATGGATTTATGGGCAGATATACAGATGGAAAGATTCACAAAGATGTGGATGGATCGCCAGCTAGATTCATGGAGGGAAACACAGATTTAAGGATGGATTCGCAGATAGGTGCATGAAATAATGTACTGATTGATTCTCAGAAAGTGGGTCAAATTTCCAGGCAGATGGACTTGGTAGACAGTTGGTTGGATTCATGATTGGATGGTCAGATTCAATGACAGGTGAATTCATAGATGTATTCATAGACGGATGGGTTCATAGACTGATTCATGGATTGCTGGAATAATTATGGAGAGACTGCAACAAAGACTGCAACTAGACTATTCCTGGGATGACAGGACTGATATATGAAGAGAAAGTGGATTGATTAGGACTATATTCACCATCGTTTAGAAGGCTGAGTGGATATCTGATAGAAACCTATAAAATGCTAACAGGATTAGACAGGGTAAATTCAGGAAGGATGTTCCCAATGACCAAGAAATCCAGAACCAGGGCTCACAATCTGAGAATACAGACGAGGTCATTTAGGAATTAGATGAAGAGAAACTTCTTCACTCAGAGAGTGGTGAGCCTGTGGAATTCTTTGCCACTGACAGTGATTGAAAAAAATCCATTCAGTGTATTCAAGAAGAAGTCAGATATAGTTCTTAGGACTAAAATGCTCAAAGGGAAAAGTAGGAAGAGGATACTGTCTGTGCCTGTGAAGTTTGCTTTCTCCAATGCATTGACATTCACTCCTAGTATCTGCCGTCTGGCCAAATCTCTACTGGTTATTCTACTGTCTTTAGGATTTTTGAACCACAGGAGCTGAAGAGAATCTGCTGACATCTTGTGGTAAGGTTGATCCTCCTGTCTTATGTTGATCTGTTTTGCTTCCAGATTTTTGCTTCTCTCACCATCTAAATGGCTTTCTTGAAAAGTTTCTTTGGACCACAACAAAACTGAAAAAGACTTACCAGTAATCCATCAATAATTCTATCTCCAATGAAGGGTGATTTCAAGGCTTCATAGTCATATTTTTCCATTACTATGTAGAGATCACTAAATAAATTACTCATAGATTTCTCTGGAAGCTGAACACCTGATAAATATTGTGTTTTCAAGAATTTAATTTGTTGGACAGTGATTTTTAAAACCTTGCAGAATTTCATTAAGTGTATCTGATGCAACTTTTATGAGCAACTTGGTACATTAGATCATTGAATATAAAAGTGTATTTGTTCGGTTTCTGATTAAGTATCTAGTTTGGAGGCAAAATCAATATCTTAAGAACAGTTATTGGCAAGGTGCCAATTTTATGTACTATTTGGCCCATTTCTGAAATGACATCTTGCTGACAGTACTATTCCTGCTGCCTTGTCTTCCTGATATGATTATTTAGCTTCCTTTTCATTTAATGATACAAAATCTCAATGTCTCCTTATCTTAAAGGATTTGTATTTTTTTTAGATTAGATTACTTACAGTGTGGAAACAGGCCCTTCGGGCCAACAAGTCCACACCGAAACGCCGAAGCGGAACCCACCCATACTCCTACATTTGGCCCTTACCTAACACTATGGGCAATTTAGCATGGCTAATTCACCTGACCTGCACATCTTTGATTGTGGGAGGAAACCGGAGCACCCGGAGGAAACCCACGCAGACACGGGGAGAATGTGCAAACTCCTCACAGTCAGTCACCTGAGATGGGAATTGAACCCGTGTTTCTGGCGCTGTGAGGCAGCAGTGCTAACCACTGTGCCACCGTGCCGCCTTGTATGTTGCTGTATAACAAAGCTGCTACTGTGTATAGCTGTGCAGGAGGATTTTCTCATGCTTGTGTTGTCAAAATAGATGATTCACACCTTGTTTGCAAGTGTAATGAATGGGTCCCCCTTCTTTTAGATTGGATTAAATTCACTACGGTGTGGAAACAGGCCCTTCGGCCCAACAAGTCCACACTGACCCTCCAAAGAGAAACCCACCCAGACCTATTCCCCTACATTCACCCCTGACTAATGCACCTCACACTACTGGCAATTTCGCAAGGCCAATTCTCCTAACCTGCACATCTTTGGACTGTGAGAGGAAACCGGAGCACCCGGAGGAAACCCATGCAGACACAGGGAAAATGTGCAAACTCCACACAGACAGTTGCCCAAGGCAGGAATTGAACCCGGGTCCCTGGCGCCGTGAGGCAGCAATGCTAGCCACTGAACCACCGTGCTGCCCAGTAGACATTTCCCATTCTCTTCAGAGCTGCATGTGGGGTTAAAGACAATCCCAATCACTTTAATGTGTTCTACCAGATGAATCTCACTCTGTTGATTTTGTCTTGTGAAACATTGCGATGCGTTTATCATCTTAAAGTTATAGCTGAAGATACCTTCAAAGCTCACCGGAACCTGCACCACTGCTCATCATGTTAGAGATTACTCATACTATCAAACCATCAAGGCAGGTTCACTGCCAACATATCCTTCCTGGCAGGGATTTGCAGGGCTCATTTTATCAAGTGTGGTCGAGGGAAAACACTTGGTCCTCCAACAAACACAGGCCTTTGTCTTAACCAATGTGTCATTTATTACATGTTAGCAATAGGTACATATTCCACTGATATGGTAGACATTGTCACAGAGACTGTAAAGAGGATTTCAGTGGTAGGTTTTATTAATCAAGCTACTATTCTTCCACCCAAATCAGAATGATGATATTGATATGACCGTTCTTAATGCAATCCTCAGCATTAACCCTTTCTGCACCTTCTATGACTAATATCATTTTGAATCAGATTCTGCTGCATCAAATCTTCCCTCATCCTGTAGTTAATTGGTGGGAACCCAGGCAGTGCAGACTGTAAGTGGGGGCTGTGAGAGCAGGAGCTAATGTCCACAATGTACAGAGACTGGAATCCTGTGTATTATCACCAGGACGCAGGGAGGAACATGACTGAACACTCATGATGCAGGAACTTGAATGCTCAGTAATTCTCACCAGCCCCATCCTGCCCCAAATTGATGCCCATGTTTACAGTGGGCACAGGAAACTTCAGCAAATCTTATCCCTGGGTCTTGGCTGAGGTGCTGACTGATCAAGGGAGCACTCCATGAAGTGACACTGATTGTACTCCAGAATGGCTGTGGAATTTCAGGACCAATGTTTACCAATTGAACAGGAATTTTCCTTTGCGTTGTTACTTCTCAGGAATGACCAGAAGGTGCACACAGTTTGGGTCTTCTGTAGAGTCAGGCTTCTTCCTGTATCTTTCCCCTCTGTGTTGTTCCAAGTAGGGACCCCAATCAGGAGCTGATGTGCAAGCAGCAGATATTTTCTGTGAATGGAAATGTAAAATGTTTGATCATTTCTGTTGGATTTTCACCCACTGTTAAGTGGAAAAGAAATCTGGTTTCCAATCAGATTATTCCGACACCTGATGATTCACACTATAGCAAACAATATTTCATGACAAAGATTATCCTCTCATCCAGACACTTCAATTGATCCTGTTGTGCACTGGCAGTGAGACACACGGAAAGAAACGGACTTTTCACAGACAATCAGTTTGATGCAATGACCTTAGTGCAATTCATTAAATGTTAAAGGTCAGAGACATGGTGAGATGAAGAGGTTTAGGGAGGCAATTCCAATGTTTAAGGTTAACCCTGCTGAATGCACAGTTACCAATGGGAGAGTGAGTGAAATGGTGAGTGTTGCAACAAATGTCAGAATTGTAGGAGTGCAGGTATTTTGATGGTTCACACAGTTGGAGGAGGGTACGAGAGAGAGGATTTGCTCAATGATACAGGGGTGAAAATTTTAAAAGTGTGATGTTGGATTAGCGTCTCATAGTGATCAACAAGGACAGGGCTGGCAGATGAACAAGGCCTGGTGTGGTTTAAGCCACAGTGCTATGGAGAAGCATGGATTCACTTAAGGTGGAAGACGGGAAACATGAGCACCAGTAGCCAGTCAATTAACCTACAAATTATAAAGACAATGACCAGGATTTTTCGGATAGCAAGGTTTTCTGTCCGACAACCCGAAGACTTGGTGGGGAATATATCCGTACAGGTTATGGCTGTGCCAGAGTCACTTCAAGCTGCTCAGAGCATCAAATGATTGGATATGGGATTTTTATCCTCCATTTTGTGCATTTTCCTTGAACAAAACTGCCTGCCAATCTGACTGACCAGCAGTGCCACAGGGAGTAATGGTCACTGCTGGCACCAGAAGCAACCTCCAGAATCAAAGTGCTGGAGTTCCACAGGGGGAGCCAGTAGTGAGGTCACATGACAGGAAATGGGAGCGAAGGTCCAGGGAGAGTAGGGAGACTCGACAGCAAGGTCAGGAATGCAATGAATATCTGGATAGGCTGGGACGTTGAGCTGGTCTCATTGAGAGAGTCAGCCATCTCCTTTTCTGAGCCTTCCTGTTCTCCCCTTACCACGCAAACCCACAATTGCAGGGGAATATTAACTGATGCTCTAGGCTTTGCGTACACCTTATAATGTTGTAGGCCAGACACAAGCATGGGATGGCAAACGAGGAGACTGTATGGGCCCTCCTGCCTACTAGCGCAGGACTGTAAGAACTTGCTGTTTACAACAACCTCAAAGACCAACCTCCTAACCATTGCATTAGGGGTTTAGTATCCTGTAAAGATGTCACACAGCAGCTTTTCATTGGGAAGAGATACCACAGTGTAAGCTGAATTAAGAAAAACAGAAATTCTTGGTGAATTGGGCAAAACCCGAAAACCGAACACTGTTTACATTAGAAATACTTGCAGAGAAGCAAATGATGTAGACTGACTAGCATTAATGATAAGGATTACAGAATAGTTTATCAAATAATCCTTTAGATGTATTGTTGAGAAAAGACACATTTTTCAAATCCTTTTGTCCTGCATTTATTGGGACATTTTGCAAGAATCCCAACCAAATCAAGGTGAAAAGTAAATTCTGCCATCTGAAAGGAGACTATTGATTAGTTGCTAAATGAATTCTGATTGGCAGAGATGTTGCCGTGGAGAATGCACCCACTAATGCTGATTGACAATTAACTGCCAGGTTTTGATTAGAGAATGTGGAATTTCACACCATGGAGAGGAAGAGGCTGAGGGGGATTTCACTAAAGTTCACAAAATAATGAGAGGTCTGGGCAGAGCAAACAGGAACAATTAGCTCAATCTCATTAAATCTGTGCTGTTTAGACCTTGATGTTTTGATTGATTTGCAAAAGTAGCAAATAGAGTCATAGAGATGTACAGCACAGAAACAGACCCTTCAGTCCAATCGTCCATGCTGGTCAGATATCCCAACCTAATCTAGTCCCATTTGCCGGCATTTGGCCCATTTCCCTCAAAACCCTTCCTCATCATAGACACATCCAGATGCCTTTTAAATGTTGCAATTGTACCAGCCTCTGCCACTTCCTCTGGCAGCTCATTCAAAATACGGATTACCCTCCGCATGAAAAAGTTACCCCTTACATCCCTTTTAAATTTTTCCCCTCTCACCCTAAACCTGTGCTGTCTAGTTCTGGACTCTCCCACTCCAGGGAAAAGACCTTGTCTATTTACCCTATCCAAGCCCCTCATGATTTTATAAATCTCGAGAAGGTCACCCTTCAGCCTCCAACGCTCCAGGGAAAACAGCCCCAGCCTATTCAGCCTCTCCCTGAAACTCAATCCTCCAACCCTGGCAACATCATAGTAATTTTTTTCTGAACCCTTTCAAGTTTCACAACATCCTTCCATAAGGAGGGAAACCAGAATTGCATATGATATTCCAAAAGTGGCCTAACTAATGTCCTGGGCAGCCACAACATGGCCTCCCAACTCCTATTTCAATGCTGTGACCAATAAAGGAAAGCATTCAAGACACCATCTTCACTATCCTATCTAATTGTGACTCCACGTCCAAGGAACTATGAACCTGTACCTCAAGGTCTCTTTGTTCAGCAAACCACAACCCCCCCCCCCCCCCACTACCCCCACGACCTTCCCAACAAGTGTACAAGTCCTGCTCTGATTTGCCTTACCAAAACATAAATGACAAAATGCACCGATCCTTGTGGCACACCATTGGTCACAGGCCTCCAGTCTGAAAAGCAACTCTCCATCACCACCCTCTGTCTTCTACCTTTGAGCCAGTTCCATATCCAAATAGCTATTTCTCCCTGTATTCCACGAGATCTAACCTTGCTAATTAGTATTCCATGAGGAACCTTGTTGAACACATTATTGAAGTCCATATAGATCACGTCCACCGCTCTGCCCTCATCAATCTGCTTTGTTGCTTCTTCAAAAAAACTCAATCAAGTTTGTGAGACATGATTTCCCACACACAAAGCCATTATAATTATCCCTAATCAGTACTTGCCTTTCCAAATACATATAAATCCTGTCCCTCAGGATTCCCTCCAACAACTTGCCCACCACCGATGTCAGGCTCTCTGAAATATAGCTCCGTGGCTTGTCCTTACCACCTTTCTTAAATAGTGGCACCACGTTAGCCAACCTCCAGTCTTCCAGCACCTCACCTGTGACTATCGATGATACAAATATCTCAGCAATCATTTCTCTAGCTTCCCACAGAGTTCTTAGGTAGACTTGATTAGATCCTGGGAATTTATCCACTTTTATGCATTTCAAGACATCCAGTACCACCTCTTCTTCAATATGGACATTTTTCAAGGTGTCACCATCTATTTCCCTACATTCTATATCTTCCATGTCCTTCTTCACAGTAAACACTGATGTAAAATACTTGTTTAGTATCTTCCCCATCTCCTGCAGCTCCACACACAGGCCTCCTTGCTGATCATTGAGGGGCTCTATTCTCTCCCTAGTTACACTTTTGTCCTCAATGTATTTATAAAATCCCTTTGGATTTTTCTTAAACCTATTTGCCATTGCTATCTCATGTCCCTTTTTGCCCTTCTGATTTCCATCTTAAGTATACTCCTACTGCCTCTATACTCTAAGGATTCCTTCGAACTCTGCTGTCAATACCTGACATATGCTTTCTTCTTCTTCATAACCAAAACCTTAACATCTGTAGTCATCAACATTCCCTATACCTACCAACCTTTCTTTTCACCCTAACGGGAATATACTATTTCTGGATTCTCATTATCTCGTTTCTGAAGACTTCCCATTTTCCAGGTGTACCTTTACCTGCAAACATCTGCCCGCGATCAGCTTTTGAAAGTTCTTGCCTAATACCATCAAAATTGGCCTTTCTCCAATTTTGAACTTCAACTTTTAGATTCAGTCTATTCTTTTCTATCACTATTTTAAAACGAATAGAATTATGGTCGCTGGCCCCAAAGTGCTCCCCCACTGACACCTCAGTCACCTGCCCTGCCTTATTTCCCAAGAGTAAGTCAAGTTTTGCACCTCTCTAGTCAGTACATCCACATACTGAATCAGAAGATTTTTTTCAGCACACTTAACAAATTCCTCTCCATCAAAACCCTTGATACGATGGCAGTCCCAGTCTAAGTTAAAATCCCCTACCATACCAACTCTATTATTCTTACAGATAGCTGAGATCTCCTTACAAATTTGTTTCTTAATTTCCCACTGACTATTGGTGGGGTTTATAATACAATCCCAATAAGGTGATCATCCGTTTCTTATTTCTCAATTCCTCCCAAATAACGTCCCTGGATGTACTCCCAGGAATATCCTGCCTCAGTAGAGCAGTTATGCTATCCTTTATCAAAAATGCCACTCCCCCTCCTCTCTTGCCCCCCTTTCTATCCTTCCTATAGGATTTGTATCCTGGAATATTAAGCTGCCAATCCTGTCCATCTCTGAGCCACATCTCTGTAATTGCAATGACATCCCAGTCCGATATTCCTAACCATGCCTTCCCAGTGTTGGGGTAGTTGTACTAGTGGGGTGGGCACACTAGATCGAGGGAGGGTAAAAACTATAACTGTAACAAGTGCTTCTAATACCGGGCCTGAAATGGTTAAACTATCATGATCACTGAACTGGAAACTGCTGGCCTCCTAATCTGATCAGAGGCTAGCTGATAGACAGCCTGTTAATTGACCTCTGGAATTTGTAACTGGTAGACATTGTTAATTGGATTATTTGAGGTGTCAATTGAACCATTGAAACTACTCACTTAAATGGTAATGAACTATTGTTTCTGGTAAACCATTAATTAAATAAGCGGGACCAGTGGCCCCACAATGTCTACGGGACTGCCCGCTCCGAGGCAAACGGACAGACAGCTCAAACCATCCAACCAGAGAGCGGAACGCTTTGCCCGGGAACGAGTAGCCAACAGGAAGGCCAGACGTGGACACCTGACCGGGAACACTGGCCAGCGAGGGGTATAACTGGGGCGAATTTGAGCAGAAGGGTTAGAACGCCTTCTCCAACGAATTGCATGCTGTAGAATTCGTTGTACAGTTTGCCAGTTTTGATTCTGTAAAATAAACGGTGCTCTGCTCCAAACTAAAGAAGCTGGTGCGGTCTCTCCTTCCAAAGAACTCGCAAAGATTGGAACCCCGAGGTTCCGGCCTAACATCTGGTGAGCCTGACGCGGGAAGGGAAAGAGACCACGGCAAGTTGGCCACGTTGGCGGATCAGGGGGCAGACAACCTTCGGCCGAAACCTTCTAAGGTGAGGAAGCGCCTGTTAAACCTAAGGCTTCCAGTAGTTAAATTTCTTTAGTTAGTTTCTTGTCTGCTCTCTGACCCTCACCAACCCAAAAAACTGATCAGTTTGGCAGCAGCATCGCAGAATCCTGACTGGTCAGCTACCACTAACCTTTTAACTAGTACTGGTTTGACTTTTGCGTGGCTTTCGGAGCTGAGCGCGCCCCTGTTGTTTGATTTCGCGTGGCTTTCGGAGCTGAGCGCGCCCCTGTTGTTTGATTATTTCGCGTGGCTTTCAGAGCTGAGCGCGCCCTGTTGTCTAATTAATTCGCGTGGCTTGCGGAGCCGAGCGCATCCCTGAGATTAGCTATTGCAGCGCTGACCGTACTTGACTACCTGGATCCACGTTAGTAAGCACTTGCGACTGACAAATATTGCCGCACACACTTGCTGTGAACACCAGACGAACCCCGGGGGGACAGAGGTTGGATCTCATCTTCTGAACAGGGTTATCCGCACAGACGTCTGCCTTAGACCGGTTGTTAAGAGCAGAGATCTGCCACGCGAAGGTCAGGCTTTGAAAGATGCTCTGTTTTTTACCACGGTTCCCATCAGGGGAGATCCGACATGGGGGACCTGATCTCGGACCGCCGAGGCTGTAACGCCTCGGAGCATGTTACTAAGACAGAGGGCAGGGGACTGCGACAGGCTGAGACGGGGATACAGAGACACCGACAGTATGCGTGGCTTGGCATGTATGCGGGTGACAACCAGTGTGGGGCCGGCCCAGTGAGAGAGAAAGAGTGAGTGCTGTGATTTTGACGGACGTGGCGAACGGGAGTGTTGCAGGAACACTTACTCCCACGTCTGGACCTGCTAGACCGCGTCTGCAGCGAGGCCTCGGGGTGCAGCGGACCTGCACCGGCAGCCTCTGAGACAGAGAGAGCGTGGAAAGCTGTCCAGCAAACAAGAGCAGATCTGCAGCTCTGTGAGTATGTGAGTTTCGTTCCCTGGATTTAACGGGCTGGGATTTTTTTTTTCTGTACGCTCACATTGATTTTTAGGATTGATGACTTCTGTCCTCCCAACATTGTGTACTGCCCCACAATCATTTTTTAATTTCTTTTTTACTTGGAAAGGTAGAGACGGGTACAGAGAGGTGACAGAGTAAGGGATGGTGGAGCATTTCATTGTCGGACCACTACGGTTGTGCCGTCCTAAGACGGTAAATCCCGGGGTGTCCCGGGTTCAGCTTAGTTCTGGCGGGTCAACTTACTTTTGGCGGGTTTGCTCAGTTTTGGCGCGAATGCTCAGGTTGGGCGGGGTCCGTTTAGTTTTGGCGCGAATGCTCACTCTTGGCGGGATTGCTCGCTCTGGGAGGTGCTACCCGTTTTTAGGGGTCTGCGACCCTAACAGGTCGACTACTAAGCCACCACTACATCGGAGGGACACTCAGGCGCGATTGTCCTGGTCCATGGGATAATCCGATGGGAAGATCTTCTTAAATTATCATGATGATGACATGAATCATGTTTCTAACTACATCTTATTCGACAGGTTGTACCCTTTTTACTTTTAAATAGAAAATACCGACCAACAACATGCGCAGTGCAGCATTACCATACGGTGGCACAGTGGCCACTACTACTCCCCCCTTTTAAAGTGGTTTTCATGCGACCGCTGTTTGCCCGGCATTATCGAAGCCGGCATTAGGCTCTGACATCCCCCAGCCCACTTGTTTTTGCCTATTCCTCCTTTTTTCCCGGAGGCCGCAGATCTCAGGTCTCCAACCGGGACCTGCGACTCAGCAGACAGTAAAGCGTTTGGCCTAGCTCATTCATCTCTTTTTTCTCGCGACCAGTCACTCATTTTTGTCCGCCGACATGGGTGCTTAAGCCATTTTTTCCACTCTCATGCTCACAGATTCTTTAATGACGAGATGGGGGCACTCATTCATCTTTCCGCCTATGTCCTCCAATTTTTACTGACCTATCTTACACACCCATTTTATCCTTTCTCTCAGATCCACAGATTTTCCCTTACGCTAAAGAGTTATGCGTGCTCATTCATCTTTTCATTACAATCACATGCGCGCTCTTTTCGTCTTTTTACGAGTATATGCGCACTTATTTCGTACTATTATTCGTCCTCCTCCTAAAGGCTGGGGCTAGGGAGGGTAGTGCCATTGCTGCAACAGACACTGCCAGTTCCAGTCCCCAAACGGTTATTCACAGCCATGCGGGGTGCAGCTAGCAACAGCAGGGCTGCCTGTCTGAAGCTACATTCTTTGATAATTAGATCATGGAGCCTGTAACTGCCAGCCAGTATCAAATTGTCCCATTGAAATCTCATTCCGACTTCTATTGCCGTATGTAGTGCCCCATCCTACACCCCCGCTCACCCTTTATTTCCACTCGATGTTCTCTGTCGGATCTGAGGTCGTTTCTATCGTCATTTTCTATCTTTCACTCATCTTCTTGAAGCATTGAATTCAACTGGTGTCCGCAGGCCTGAGATTCCGCTGGTCTCCGAGTCTCATTCCCTTTTTGAGGTCTTATACTCCCTGAGGTTTTCTACCAGGTCACAGTAACTCATCTTCTGGCCTCATCTCTCCATCAAAAGCTTTTCACTCACTGTGCTTCTGCTGCTGTACTCTGCGTCTCATCCCCTTTTCCCAGTATTACGCTCCCTGAGGTTTGCTACCAGGATTCGTTACATGACCTCCGAAGAATAAACGGGGCCACAGTCACTTTAAATCTGAAGGTTCCGGACCCTGCTGTTGCACTGCAGGTGCTCATGCCTGCCTGTCATTTTTTCTCTGTCACAGACCTGGCCGCGTTTTCTTTTGCCTTTCCGCTGCACCTACAGTGTCCGGAGCGTTTTTGCCTTCACCTGTGCTTGAAAGCGCCATACATACAATCGCCTCCCACAGGGGTAGAGAGCTTTGGCCTCGTCCTTACCATTCCCCTACTGTCCGCCGCCCCTGTTGCTGCCCCGCAGAGTTCACAAGCCCCGATGGGGGTACACCCCCTTGCAGCATAAAACGACACTCTAATAGTCACGGGAGCCCACCTCCAGGGCGAACTTGTGCAGGGGGGTGTGAGCTCACCTCCCCGCCTGACACTACCTCCTCAGAGGACGAGGGTGAGATCCTGGGGGGTTTGTGCAGTTATTCTTCTTGTCAATACGTTATGCTTATCTTTACACTTTCTTTCATGTTCCTACAATAGACCCTTTTACCGGGCTTGGGACGTCTGGGTCGCTACGCTTTCCTGCTACCAGATTCTGACCGCTAGATTTGATTTTATACCTACTTGTCTGTATCTTAGGCGGTCACGGTGGCCATGCTCTGTTCTCACCCATTTGTCCCTGACTGACTGCCAAGTGTGAATAGCCTAGCAATGTACACGTTGCAACAACTTTTGTCTGCAGCATAGGGATCGAAGCTCAGCTCTTGCCCATATCCTTCAGTCTCTTCAACTGCGAGTAGTTGTTTCCAATTCACCTGTTCATACCTTCTGCAAGGCGCAGATTCGCGCTGAAAACGGCAGGGTCACCAGGTTCTTTTATGATTCTTTTCCCTGGGTAACTCTTAAGGCCTCCTACTACCTACAAACTTTGCCTTACACAGAGGACAGTGCTACACAAAGGATTTCTGTCCTGACCTGTATAGATTGTACTCACAACTCATTACCCGTGTCATTCACCATGTGCCCGAACTAAATGATTACTCCTCTTTTTCTGGCCGGTAGGCAACGGACTGTATTCCTCTACTAGGTAATACTTCCTATTTCCTGCAGAGCATGACCTCAAACTTCCCTTTTTCCATTTCAGCTGCACTTCACCTGAAATATTCCACCTTCTGGAACTCAGTCGCTGCATTGGTAATCCGCATGTGATTGCTGGATGTTGATGCAGCAAACTCTCTTGTGAAATTCTATCATTCTCTATACTCCTCGTCACGATTTAAACAAAAAACATGTGTTTTTCCGGCGACCTACCCCACATCGGAGTGCAGGTCGGGGAAACACTGCTTTTCACCTGCTAGTAAACTTCACTTGTTTCACCCAGCCCGGACGGCTTACCCGGGGATACTCACGGGCAGCCAAGCGGCAGCATTAATGGTGAGTCGCGCAGATTTGTGGTGAAATTGTGGGGGGCAGATTCGGTACAATTGGTTGCCCCTGAACTGGGAAGGGACTTGTGTTCTGCGCGCCCTCAGTATTCCACTCTTCGTCTCTGCACATAGGAGCTGACATCCTCTGCGGATGAGGACACTCTATTCATACCCTTCTTACGGGAGTATTCAATGGGATGTTCCATGCATCTCAACTTACGTATTTTTTACTCTTACTCATCTGAATTACCCTTCATTCTCTGGCTTTTATCATGTTAAATAAGCTACAAGGATACCAGAAGCTTCCCTGAGAAGATCATGTTACACATCCATAAATATCACAGTCAAAAAGGGGGGGTGCAAGCTCTAGCTGACAACACTCACACATCCACTCACTAACAATCAGATGATTTCGAGCTAGAACAGTGTTAACCTCCCTGCTAGCTGAGCAGCCCCTTGTGGCTCTCACTCTCTGTTTCACACAGATACGACGTCCGATATGCCCGCAGCACCTGCGCACTCTCTTTTGGCTATGCCACACGGCCCTTCACACACACAGATTCTTGCATACACAAGGATTATACTTGCACCTCTTGTTCTGTATCTCGTTCAGGGGGACAAGTCCCCTCAGGCAAACAGTCCAATTTCGTCCCACCGCAAATCTCCTAATTGCCCAGAGTTTTACATTACTCACCAGGGTCCCCGTGACAAAGGCCCCCTCTCCATAATCATCATCATCCCTTATACTGAACGGGCTGAAAACACATGGGGCAACGCATGTGAGAGTTGCCCAAGGCAGTAAGTCCGTTCACAACCGCTGGTGGGCCCCTGACTGCGGTAACATATGGAAAACTTGGGTGCAGGGTCTGAAGGGAGGATGACAATAACTGGCACCATTTCCCCCATTGCCCCAGGTCAGGGAGGCCAAACGTTGCCCTGAATTCAATTCAGGAGACTGAGCCCGACAAGGACGTGGGAAATGAGGGGGCGTAACAGAGCCCTGCTTTGCCCTACGTCTCTGCGTAGTGATAGGGTCGTTGTCCGTCAACACCGAACGGGGTCTGTTCTGTGATATCTTTGCTGGTATTTTGGGAATGCTTTTGGCTCTCTAACTTCTTCACTGACCCTTGTCCTGAGTGATCCACCTTGTTCACCATGGATTCCGCTGCGAGCAGGCGGGTAGTCGTAAAAGTAAGATTGTGCTCGTGGTTGATGTTTTACGTGCATTTTGTCTAAATTTGTCTTCAACCTTTGCCCTGGGGAACCCACCTAGGGTAATGAGTTCGAATCCCCTCTTGACATCACCTCCCAGCTGGACGAGGGGGAGATTATTGCGGGTCGTGAGGGAGGGTGTAGCCCGCTAAAGGGGGCCGTTGCTACTAGGCTAACCGTCCAAGCGCCTCTCCTCGCCACTAGTGTGGGGGAGGAGAATTAGGTCCCCTGGTCACATAGCAACTTTTGAGAGAGAAACCTGCCATGAGATAATTTAGGACCACGGACAGACGAGACGGCCTCGTTTGACCTTTTCTGAAATCTTATATGGCGGTCCCCACCAGATAGCTTCCCCACCACCCTCTCCCTGGATGCATGGGGGACCCTCAGGCTAAAACACGGGCAGGACGTACATGAATATCTGGGAAGAGCAGGGAACAATTCGCCTGAAGAGGAGCTTCAGCGATACGCAGGTGCCTTTTTTGCTGATGTTACCCATGCTTTCTGAGTTGCCTTTGTGTTTTTAAATTACCTCTCAACAATATTAACGAACAGCTCGGGGTTCTCCCCTACGTGCGAGTTATGCTGCGCACCCTGGGAAATTAGGGGGCCCCCTGCGCCATGTTTTTCGTAACCACACAGTGGAAATTTAGCTGCTCTATTGTCCTGTTGCCACGGGTCACCCATACTGCAGCAGAGCCGACCCTGTATGTTCGTGATCTCACACCCGACAACTTTCTGGTTTGTCATTTACATAGTGTACACGCTGCAGTTGTTACAGTTCCTGCGCGATGCGTGGTGCATTCACCCATGTCCAGCTCATCTGAAGTGATTACCTACTTTA
This sequence comes from Hemiscyllium ocellatum, assembly GCF_020745735.1. Classification (NCBI taxonomy): domain Eukaryota; kingdom Metazoa; phylum Chordata; class Chondrichthyes; order Orectolobiformes; family Hemiscylliidae; genus Hemiscyllium; species Hemiscyllium ocellatum. The sequence goes on from NC_083411.1 coordinate 64,558,700, forward strand.
TATTCCTCCTGTTTTTCAGTTTGCCTCCTAAGGAAGTAACCTGCGCATATGACAATCTGTTTTAATCACCTGTGGTGACAGTAGACAGAGTTTGCCTTCCCCTATACGGTGTACTATTTCTCCCCTTTTAACTGTTGTCAATCCTTTTACCCCTCTAGGGGGTCACCCTATTTTTTCGATAGAGCTCTAGGCCGGATATTTTTACTCTTCAACATTGGTTATTTAATGTGCATGACGACGTTTTTGCGCCTGCAGCTGCTAGTGCAGATGCACAGCAAGTTATAACCGAGACTCGTACTATCTTGCATTTTCATCATTGTCCCGAAATTTATCTGCCCTGTATAGTGCTATTTCCCACTTGACAGCAGCCTATCCTACTGAATGTCTTCCACAGCCTGCGCACGTTTGCTTTTTAACTTTTCCTGATTAAGAAATGCTGCTACTTGATATCTTTTGCGTGACTGCTTTTCCGCAGTTACCTCTCCCAACACTGAATCAGTGGGGTACTTGCATTTTTTCAACTTTTTCTGACTCTTTAAAATAAGAGGAACAATTCCCCTACAGGATGGTCTATTTCCCCCTGTTTCAATTGCCTTTTGTGGCAGCCCGTGGTCAGGGACCTTTTTTCTCTCTGATTGGAGTTCACAAACTGCTCTGGCCTCCTTTGTACAAGGTACTATTTCTTCCTTTTAGACGGGACCATTCCTTTTACCTCACACTGGGGTCACTCTGTTTTTTAGGTGACGGCTTCGTACAGGTCCATGAGCTATGAGAAAGGTTAGGGGTTAAGCCTACCTTCACTTTTTTACCATTGCCCTGATTGATGTCTGGTTTCTCCAGTTCTGTTGCACAACTGGGTGGGGGGCAGTCTTAGTGAATGCATTGGACATTTCGCACTGGCCCCCTCTTTCTTTTACTAGATGACTAAAGACTTCACATCCAGGAGTACTGGCATGGTGATGTCCGTTGAGTCTAATAGCAAGGAGCTTTTCGAGATCAGCTCACCCAATGGCTCCGCCTTCACAGGAATGTGCTAATGGCGGTTGTTAAATACAATGCTTTTCTTTCCCATACTAGTAGGATGTTTTCTGGCTGATTTCACCAAATGCCACCCTGGGGATGGCAGGACTCTTTTCACCACATTTCTGCAGCCCCATCTCCCTGGTTTAAATGTAATGTGGTATCATTACTTTTCAACCGAACCCCCCATACGCTGGGCTCTGCACTCCTCAACAGATGCCTGCGCCGCCACCAACTCTGAGTACACGACAGCCTGCGTGTGATCTCCTACAAACGGGGAGGGACATATGGAGTACATGCTGTAAGGTGACTTCCATTCATGAACCGTGGAGCCGGTTTTCCGTGCGGCCGGTTGCATTAAGTGACTCACGCCTCCCGATGGGAAGCCAGGCGAGTGGGGATCTGGCGGTTATTCTCTCCAGTGATGCACTACCACCTCTGAATGGGCTACGGGTGCAGGCGTACTAAATACTATCTCTCCGGTGCATGCCAGCGGTCTCAATGGCTTTCTTTCGAGTTCATCCGATCGCGTCGCCCACGGTGGTGCGCTACGGTTCTGCTCTTGATGCTACTCAGTACTAACTTTTCTCCTTTATAAACAATGAATGTGGTCTGGTTGTCCAAGGAGTCCCTACTTATTTTGCCCATTGACCTGGGGATATGTGAATTGATCCTTTCATACAGTGGGAGGTTGAGATGTACTGTGGGCCCGGGACTCGAAACACTGCTGTTCGCACAAGCGATTTTTACATAATCTCCAGTACTCCCGGTTGGCTTCAGCTGGTCTCGAGGGCCACAGAACACACTATTGAGCCGGTTGCCACTGCCTGTGTCCGTTCTTGACGGCGGTGAAACGGATGTCGGTATCTACAATTCAATGCAGTACGACTGGTTAGCCAATGACGGGTACGATCCCTCGGGCGAGGGACAACCTAAGACAGGCACAGTCGCGCATTGACATCGGAACTGGTGGCCCACGTTCGTCATGATTTAATAAGATCTCTGGCCTCTGTCTTCCGTGTCGGACGTCTGGACTGAGCTGCTGGCCTGTGGAGCATTCTGATCTGCGGGAACACCGGGACACAGTACAGTTTCTCACTGGGTTTCCGCTCGCTAGCAGGTACCTAGCTGCTGGTAGTGTGCTAATCCTATTCCGTTTCACAATTTACAGAACATGTTTACACTTGGGTGTTCTTTGGACTACAGACTTGCGTTCTGCGGACACCTTACTTATTTTAATTCCTCCACTCCAAATCTTTTGCGACTGTTATGTACTCGCGTACAGTGCTCTATTTGTCTTTTTGCCATGTTTTTTGCCATGCTTGATTAATTCTGTGCTTTTGTCATTTCCGCAGAAGCCTGCCGGAGTTGTTTTATCTATTAACTTAGATTTGCATGTAGTTTTAATTGTCTATTTGTAAATTGTGTTGCGGCGTGTTGAGTAGGGCACCCTTCATCCCAACATGACTGTCTCCCTAGAACCGGTGATTCTGGTAAAGACAACGTGCTCGGATACAACAAAGGGACGTCTGTGGGGGCGTCTGCCGGCACACCAGACCCCGGTCGCCTCGTGGTGTTGCGTTTCTTACGGCATGGGGTGGTGTGGCCTCAATAGAGGCCAAGGGAGGGAGTGTTGGGGTAGTTGTACAAGTGGGGTGGGCACACTAGATCTAGGGAGGGTAAAAACTATAACTGTAACAAGTGCTTCTAATACCGGGCCTGAAATGGTTAAACTATCATGATCACTGAACTGGAAACTGCTGGCCTCCTAATCTGATCAGAGGCTAGCTGATAGACAGCCTGTTAATTGCACCTCTGGAATTTGTAACTGGTAGACATTGTTAATTGGATTATTTGAGGTGTCAATTGAACCATCGAAACTACTCACTTAAATCGTAATGAACTATTGTTTCTGGTAAACCACTAATTAAATAAGCGGGACCAGTGGCCCCACAATGTCTACGGGACTGCCCGCTCCGAGGCAAACAGACAGACAGCTCAAACCATCCAACCAGAGAGCGGAACGCTTTGCCCGGGAACGAGTAGCCAACAGGAAGGCCAGACGTGGACATCTGACCGGGAACACTGGCCAGCGAGGGGTATAACTGGGGCGAATTTGAGCAGAAGGGTTAGAACGCCTTCTCCAATGAATTGCATGCTGTAGAATTCATTGTACAGTTTGCCAGTTTTGATTCTGTAAAATAAACGGTGCTCTGCTCCAAACTAAAGAAGCTGGTGCGGTCTCTCCTTCCAAAGAACTCGCAAAGACTGGAACCCCGAGGTTCCGGCCTAACACCTGTTAGCTCTCTTGAATTGAAATAATTACAGTTTAATTTATCAGTCCAACCTGTAGTTGGTTTCTGCTTTGTTCTTGCCTGCTTTAACTAGTTACCTTTCCCAACCAATCTCAAATTGATCTTTTTCTTCACTATTTCCCTGGGTCCCACTATTCCCCCCCCCCCCCCCCACCTTACTAGTTTAAATCCTCCTGAGCAGCTCAAGCAATTTTCCCTGCCAGTATATTCATCCCCTTCCAATTCAGGTGCAATCCATCCTTCTTGTGGAGGTCACTTCTACCCCAGAAGAGATTTCATTGATCCATTAATGTAAACCCTTCTCCCCTGCACTATCTCCTCAGCCACACATTCATCTGCTCTTTCCTTCTATTCATACCCTCATTAGCTTGTAGTACCAGGGTTATTCCACATATTGCTACCCTAGAGAACCTCCTCTTGAATTCCTGCCTAAGCGTCTATATTGTCCCTTTAGAATCTCATCCTTTTCCCTTCCTATATCATTAGTTCCAAAGTGTACAATGACCTCCTGCTGGTCCCTCTCCCCCTTGAGAACATTCGGCACTCTCTCCAACATATCCTTGATCCTGGCAACACACCATTCTGATTTTTCACTGTTGGCCCCAGAAGTGTCTGTCTATGCCTCTGACTAGAAAGTCCCCTCTCACAATTGATCTCTTGGAACCTGACGTACCCCTCATTACATTGAGAACCAGCCTCCGGACCAGAAATTTGGCTGTTCGTGCTACATTCCCCGGAAAGTCCATCACCCCCTACATTTTCCAAAACAGCATACTTGTGTGAGATGGGGACAGCCACAGAAGACTCCTGTACTACCTGCCTACCCATCCTAATTTTCCTGGAGTTAACCCATCTACCTGAATGTTTCTGCGGCTTTTCTCGCTTCCTATAACTGCCACCCGTCATATTCCCTAGCTCTTGTAAATTCCTTATTGCCTCTAACCATGCGATCTGATAGGATTCACAATCAAAGACACTTCCTGCAGAAGTAACCATCAGTAACATGGAAATGCTCCCTAAACTCCCACATCTGATAGGAAGAGCACCTCACTCAACTAAAGGTCATCGTTGCTCCTTCACAATCTACAGACCCAGAAAATAGCACCATCTTTTTGCTCTTAAAAAAAAACACTGCTCCATGCTAACTTAGTACCTATGGTTTATATTTTTAAAATTTAATCAAGAGACCGATCTCAATAAAAGATATAATTAAGAAAGAACCCAATCTATTCACTACTGTAAATTTACAGCAAGATTACAAGTACAAACTATGCACATGTCTGTTCCTGTGCTGTGAGCTCACCCACACAGGTTCCTCTAAGGTCAGCTGTGAATTTCACTGTTTGTTAAATTTTCCTAAATGCACTCTAATGTCCAGAGATACATGAACTCAAACAGCAAAAGCAGTGATAGTGCAGATTCACTGCTGTGTCAGACAGCAGGGTCAGTCTTTCTCTGACCCTGTGGTCACTGCCTTTGTCTGTCATCCTCCTTTTAAAAGTGCCATTGTTTTGATCTTTTATTGCAGAATCATTCGGTGTACTAGAGACAGCGCTGAATAATCACTGAAATGGGAATAATGTCCAGGGTTATGGGAAAAAGCCGGGGGAATAATACTAAGGCCTTCTGCACATTCAGAGGGCTGGTACAGGCATGATGGGCTGAATGGCTTCTTTCTGCACCATAACAACTCAGATTCTGTGAACTTTGTGTAGTTGAGACAGACAAACCATAACTTTGGTCTTATATCGAACAGTACGGTACAGACACTAATCCTTCAGTCCACAATATTGTACCGAACATGATGCAAAATTAAACTATTTTCTTCTGCCTGCCATTGGTTCACATCCCTTCATTCCTTGCATATTCATGTCTTTAATTAAAAGTTCCTAAATGCCTTTATCATATCTGCCTCCACCCCCACCCCGGCAGCCTGTTCCAGACTCCTGCCACTCTTTGTGTAAAAAAACTTGCCCCTCACATCTCCTTTGAACTTTTGCCCTCTCACCTTAAATGCTTCTCTTAGTATTTTTGAACTGTGGGGGGGGAAAAAGATTTTGACTGTCAACCCTATCTATCCATCTCATAATTTTGTAGGCTTCTATCAGCTGCTCCAGAGAAAACAACCTGAGTTTTTCTAGCCTCTTCTTAGAGCTCATACCCTCTAATCCAAGCCTCATCCTGGTAAACCTCTTCTACACCCTCTCCAAAGCCTCCACATCCTTCTTGTAATGTGGCGACTAGAATTAAACGCAATAGTCGTCATGCAGCCTAAGCAAAGTCTTATAAAGCTGTAACATGACCTCCTGATTCTTGTACTCAGTTCCCTGAGCAATAACGGCAAGTACGCCATAAACTTTCTTTATCACCCTACTTGTGACGATTTGTTTTGATCTGTTTTTGATGCTGAAATGAGCTTCTGACAACATTTTCATAACACCACTAAAACCATATATTTTTGCCTGCATCATCTGATTCGATTCCTCTGTACTTACAGAAATCCTCTGTTGCAAAAATCCACACCCATGCAGTCATGCCATTGGCACTTGGCTATTCAAATAGCAAATCAAGAGTTTGATGTTGGAAAAGCACAGCAGGTCAGGCAGCATCCAAGGAGCAGGAGAATCGACATTTTTGGCTAAAGCCCTTCCTCACGGCTTTAGCCTGAAACATTAATTCTCTGTTCCTTGGATGCTGCCTGACCAGCTATGCTTTTCCAGCACCACACTCTTGACTCTGACCTCCAGCATCTGCAGTCCTCACTTTCTCCTATTCAAGTAACAACTCAGCTGACCTCCCAAATCCGACCCTCTGTGAACTTAATAATTCAAATCTGTGCTCTTCATTACATCAAGCCCTGATCATCGATCATTCCTTTCTCACTAATTCATATTGGCTCCTGCTTCAGTAAGTACTCAAGTTTAACATTCTCCTGCTTGTTTCCAAATCTTTCCATGGTCTTGGCTCACCCTTTCCTGGAAATCTCTGTGACATGTGTGGTTGTCTAAATCAAGCATTTTGAACCCTTGCTGTTTAAATAGTTTGACCATTAGTAGATGGCCCCTCAGTTGCTGAATTACGGGACTTTGGAATTCCTTCCTCAAAACTCACTGTCTCCCTGCCTTTTCTCTCATTGAAAGCATGAAGAAACAAAATGTGAGATTGATCTTGACAAACCTGTACTGAAACCAGGAAATGTTCCACGTGGACTTTATTCGAAAACTACTGAATCCCACCACCTAATGCCACTACTTGTTATTACAACCAGACAAACGTAAAGATCTGCAATGCAGAAGACACCATTCTGAAACTGAGAGATCGTTTTGAAACAGTCCAAACTCCAACTTTGTAAGGTGCATAAATAGTGTATGAATTGATTGAGAATTTAATGAAATCAACCTAACAATCTGTGATCCATGACTGAAATACAAAATATAGAGTTTAGTGGACCTTTTGTTTATATTTGTTAAATTAAGGTGACCTCCATTTTCCAAGGTACTGCAACACCCTGATATGTTCATATTTGTGATGTGTTCCAATAGTGCAATTCTTTTAATATTTTAAAACCTATCTTTGTTTTAATTGCATAAATGTGATAAATTATGTTTTTTTGTAACATTGAAATAACCATAGTCCTATCAGATCACAGGGCTGCTCTCTCAACAGAGAGTGAGGTGATTGATGGTGGTTTAACCTGAGGATCAAGGGGAGAGTTCCAGAAGGAGAGTTCATCACAGTAACCTCAGCTGGTACAGGGATTGGCATCACTCAGCATCACCAACTCACCCATCCAACCAACTGAGCTGACCGATCCACTTTCTTTTAGTTGTATATTCAAACATTCACAGATACTACTTCCAGTCCACTCCAGCTTTAGTGCCTGAACCAAGATGGTATCACGGTGGACTGAACTGAGCATAAGTGAAAGGACAACAAAAAGACATTTTGATTTTGAAACAATGTGCTTTGCATTGCATCTATCATGATCCAAAACCTAATTTTATGTTCTGTGTTCCTTAATCTTTAAAAGATTTCAAAGCGTCCCTCACCTGCCACAAGGTGGGGCCCTCAGCTTGGACTACTCTCACCACAGCCATGATGGGGATCCACATAATACAGAAGATGGTCATACACCAGCCCAGTGCTCCTGACCAGACAGGGTATTCAACAGATCCATATCTTAGTGGGGCAAATGTTGTCAAGGACCAGATTAAGACTGCCTGAATGTGGATAAGATACAAAACTAAATCAGAAACAGAATGAGAGATTGGGTATTTTCAGTTTAAATCAAAATAATGTGTAACAGCTTCTTACCACCAGCAAACACGGAGAGATCAGAATCCAACACATTCTCCACCACAGCCAGAAGAGCCAAGTCCTTTCCCCAATCATCATCTCAATGTCCTTGATGAATCTGTTTGTCCCTGTGAACAACAAGGAAGAAGAGAGACACCATCACTCACTCTGCCCTGTCTTTAGGGCAGCTTGTTTACTGTTGAAGTACATCTTGTACAGGGTGGCACTGATGAACAGGTTAACCCAGAGAAGGGATTGCTCCAGATTTCAAACAGGATAAGGAAATTGATTCTTGTCACCAACTGATTGATCTTTCTCTCTCATTTTAGTAACAAGGGTCTGTCCATCCCAGCACAAATTGGAAACATAAGCTTTTCCTGGAATGAGTTCTTCTTGGGCGATGAAGGTAACTTAGAATTTGAAACACAAACAGATCAATCATGACCATATTGATGGTGGAGCAGGCTTGAGGGGCTGAATGGGTCTATTTCTGCTAAGGACTTGTAAAATATGAAAGTGAAGAGTTCATAACAAACCCTAAATATAGAAACATGTGAACAACAGCAAAAATAGGCTAATTTTCTCTAATCTTATTACAAATCACTTGTTAGGGATACGATTAATACTGATAGAAACCAATGAAGGGTAAAGAGTTGGGTGTTTCCAATGTAAAGAACAGGGGTATAAGTGTAATTAATTAAAACTTATAAAATACACCATTGTGTTAAATGCAATAGAGATGACCACTTAGGTGATATGTTGCAGCAGTAGCATGTGGTTGCTGCTGGATTCCTAAAGAAATCCAGTTATATTGGATCAGCTCAAACATTTGAGATAGTACCACACATGAGGCTCCTTAATAACCTGAGAGCCCATTGTGCTGGGTGTACAGTATGACCATGGATAGTGAATTGGTGAGCTGATAGAAGATCGACAGCAGTATCTTGTCGGGATCTGGATGATGTGAGCTTGGCAAGGTTTATTCGAGAATTGGATGAGAACTGTAGCAATTCTGATGTCGGGAAGACCATTTTTTTTGATTCTTTCAGTAAGCAATGAGCTGAATCTGTCACTCAGCAGTGATGAGTTCCTAATTAATGGGATTATTCCCTATTAAGCAGCAAGCTAATGGTACAACACGCCTAACTAATATTCAGCTTCCTATCTTAAACTCACCTAACAAGCTCAACATTGAGAAAACTTGACCTGGAGATTAGAGTGGGGATCTCGTGAATTCAGCTTGTTACCTGCTCCAAATGACCTAAATATTAGGCACTGAGGTCTCAGAGAATACTCCAAGGATGCCAGCCACATACACTTCACATTCATGGTATTGGATCTGATATGTGCCATTCTCTGATATCTTGCTGGACCATCTCAGAAAATTTCTACACTTCAGTACTGCACCACAGTCTGCCCCAGTGACTATCATTGTAATGCCTCGGCCAGCACACCCAAGAGCATGAACCCAGGCTGCATCTCCAGGCTGGTCACTTGCTGTCCCAATTCTCACTCATTCTGAGCTGGCCTGGATGCTCACAACACCTCTCCCTTGCCTTGCCTTTTGCCTTTGTGTGTTTGCTACCTCAGCCAGGGATATTATTCCAGTCGCTCCTTGCCATTTAGTGCAGACACAAAGGAAGGAATCTTGTTGTGGTTGTCAACAGGACTCTGTCAAATCAAGGAGGGTGTAATGGGGTGCTGGCACAGTAAGTCATGGGCAGTCTCTGATACCAATTCCATGTGCTTAGACATGGGCAACCAGCTGCTCAGGGTGGTCAACATTAGTGTTTACTCCACGTAAGGGGTTAGGAACTGAATGAAGGTCAGCCCACCACCTGGCTTGAGTCTTTCTGCTCTACTGTGGGCTGCTTACTTCCTGAAATGAGACAGAGGCAGGTATTAATGGAGATGAAAGGACGTGTCCCAATTGTTACTGTAGGTGCAGCTGGGAGGTATCCTGAGTGAACAAGCAGTGCAGAGGGACTGCAGGATTAATGGTGTCTGGGATTGGGGTAGGTGTGAGTGAGCGGAGGGGGACAGATTGCAAGCTGTAGTGAGATTGGTAGGGCATGAGACTCAGTGGAAGGTGGATATAGCAAGAGAGTTACGGTGAGGGTGAGATAACAAACATGGTAGCACTTACTAGCAAAGTGGAGAAGATCATTGACTTCCTTCTTTCACTGCTGGGTATTCCTCCAGATGGCTGAGATTGCACTGATCCAGGTGGCAACCTCGGACCAGGTTGTCATGTCATGCCCTGATCTTACCAATCCAGGGGTAAGAAGAAATCCCACCTCAACACCACACTATGCAGTAGAACCTTTAGATCCCTACTCATCAGGCAGGACACTCCTTCCCCCTGCCTGCCTGCTATGTCTGGGATCAATATAAGTAACACTGTAGGGTTGTTCTAGACTGACAGTGTTTGTATGGATACTTAACGGGCTTTTAATGAAGTTGTAACCACAACATATGGAGCTGCCAGTGTTGGCCTGGGTGGACAAGGTCAGAAGTCACATGGCACCACATTATAGTCCAAAAAGTTTATTTGAAATCAAATGCTTTTGGAGCACTGCCCCTTCGTCAGGTGAAGTAAAGAGAAGCACACAGACACAGAGTTTATAATCAGAGAGATCAAAATATCATACAAGTGGTGTGAGTGGAGTGTTGACAGACTGAATAATAGGTCTCTGCAGGTGATCAAGAGTGTCAGATGGTGTGAATAAAGTGTCAACAGCTGAATAGCAGGTGAAGGGATGATCTATAATCTGATTCATTAAGGAAGAGAGATAATTACAAAATATTAAAAATAAGGTAGTTCTGGAGACAAACCAGATGACTGGAATAACATGGTAGGTATAAGAGTCACACGCCGAGGGTCTAACCAAAGTAACAAGTACTAATCCAAAACTCTACACATTAAATAAGGTAGAGAGATCATAATAAGTTATCAAGGTGATAGTGTCAAAACTGGACAGTAAGGAAGATCTTACAGGTACAGAACAGTGTAATGGGGTCACATGTAGTACGACTTGTAACCAAGATCGTGGTTGAGGCCATCTTCATGGCTACAGAACTCAGCAATTGGTTTCAGCTCAGTAATTCTGTGCTATTGTGGTCCTCAAGATACAAAACAACACAGAATTATTGTGAGGTAGCAGTGCTAACCACTGGGCCACTGTGCCGCCCAAAGTGGGGACATTTTCAGGATGGCAACCTGTAACTGTATGACAGAGATTAGAGCTAGGGCCTCGATTATGACTGAAATGAAGAAAGTAAATATACAATCACCAAGTTTCCAGATCACAAAAATAGGTGGGAGAGCATTTGGTGAGGATGACACAAAGATTCTATTGAGAGATACAACAGGTTATGTGAAAGAACAAAAACTAGCCAGGTAGAATATAAAGTGGAAAAATGTGAGTAATACACTTTGGCGGGAGGAATAGAGGAGTTGAATATTATTTGACTGAAAAGACTGCAGAAAGCTGCAGCACAGAAGGATTTGGGGTTCCTTGTGCATAAATCTGAAAAGCCTGGCCTTTAAATTTTATGGGTATGAGGGAAGGAAAATGGATAGTTGGCCTTTATTTCAAGGCAAACAGAATACAAAAATAGGTAAGCTTTGTTATAAATGTTCAAGGCACTAGTGAGACCATGGCTGGAATATTCGGAACAGTTTCTATTCCTCCATGGGATGAGGATGCCACTGGCTCAGTAGAATTTATCGCCCATCCCAGAGAGCAGTTAAGAGTCAACCATACTGCTATGTGTCCAGAGTCACATGTTGTCCAGACCAGGTAAGGATAGCAGTTTCTTTCCCTGAAGGACATTAGCAAACCAGAGGGGTTTTTTCAATCATTGACATTGATTCAAGGTCATAATTGGACTCTTAATTCTAGATTTTTATTGAATTCAATAAAACGGGGCAGCACAGTGATTCAGTGGTGAGCAATGTTGCCTCACAGCACCACGGACCTGGGTTCAAATCCAGCCTCAGGTGGCTGTCTGTGTGGATTTTGCCTATTCTCCCCATGTCTGTATGGGTTTCCTCCAGGTGCTCCAGTTTCCTCCCACAGTCCAAAGTTATGCAGCTTGGTTGGACTGGCCGTGCTAATTTCCTCTATAATGTCCACGGATGTGCAGGCTAGGCTGGTTAGGCATGAGAAATGCATGATTACGAGGATAGGGTAGGGGTGTGGGTCTGGGTAGGATGCTCATCAAAGAGTTGGTGTGCACTCGTTGGGCCAAATGGCCCGCTTCCACATTGCAGAGATTTTATGATTCAAATTGCACCATTTGCCATGATGGGATTCAAGCCTGGATCCCTAAGGCAGTACCTGGGTTAACAATCCAGCGATTATATCATCAGGTCATCATCTCCCCCTCAAAAAAAATATATTGGCTTTGGAGGCAGTCCAAAGAAGGTTCATGAGATTAATTTCAGATATGGAGAGATTTTCTTTTCAGGAGTGTTCGAGTAGTTTGGGCTTGAGCTCTTTTGAATTTCGTGGAATAAGAGGCGATCTATTTTGAAAAGTATATGATTGTTAACGATTGTGCTTGATCAGATATAGGAATAGAGGCTGTTTTCACTTATGCTAGAGTCTGGGACCAGAAGGCATCTCCTGAGAACCAAGAGGTTACATATTTAAGACAGAGATGAGGAAGACTTTTTGCTCTTAGAGTGCAGTGGTATTCTTTTTACCACAGAGTGCTGTTGAGGCTAGGTATATAAGTCTATTCATGTAAGATAGATTGTAAATCAGTAAAGGAATCAAACATTGTGGGGAAATGGTAGGAAAGTGGAGTGAAGGATAGTCAAATCAGCCATGACCTCATTGAATGGTGGCGCAAAATCAGTGGGGTGAATGGCCTACTTCAACTCCTCTGTCTTATGGTCTCATTGTCTTAAGTACTTATATTGCTATAAAACTCATACTTACACAGTCTGGGCTCTGTGCTGCCTCACTACATACAACAAACACACAGTAACTGCAAGCTGGCTGCTAATATTATCACTGCTACTGAAGGTCAGTCAGGAACCTTTGTACATCACATATTTGTGAAGCAATCTAACAGCAGAAAGATAAACTCCCTATGTGATCTTGGATTTGTGCAATAATACAAGTATCAGCAATTAACAAGACAATGACTGTAGTAAAATTGGCTGAAATCCAGCAAAAACAAGTGGATCCTGAGTGAAGGATGCAAAAAATGATGTTGTGTGTTTCATGCTGGTTTCTGGAACCAATTAGGTTTCATTGTCAGGAAGAGCAAGTGAATTCTGATACACGTCTGCCAGCATCTGATTCATTTGGTCTGATTTTATTAAAGAAACCTTAATTTTCACAAAGTACTTTAAATTTAATATGTTTATTTGTTTCGGTCTCTTTTATGATTGACTGACCATAGATCCAGCTGAGACCGATGAGTTGCAGGAGAGCTGTTATAACGAGAATCCAGTCCGTAACGTAATGATCCATTAAATTTAGCCAGTAAATCCCAGCCTAAAATTAAATGGAAAATTCAAAAATGTTACACAGGAAAATGATCGTACTCTTACTTTCAAATTCAGACTTTGATGAGATTTGAAAAATGTATACATGTAAGTGCTTATAATAAAAGCACAATTCTAACTAAAGCAAATTCAGAAGTCACAATGTCAGGTTATATTCCAACAGATTTATTTGAAATCACAAGCTTCTTCATCAGATGATGAAGGAGCAGTGCTCTGAAAGCTTCTGATTTCAAATAAACCTGTTGGATTAGAGCCTGACGTCATATGACTTCTGAAATTGTCCACTCCAGTCCAACATTGTCACTTCCACATCATAACTAAAGCAAAATACTACAGATGCTGGAAATCTGAAACAAACACAGAAATTCCTGGAAAAAATCAGCAGGTCTGGCAGTATCTGTGGAGAAAGAAACTAACATATTGATTCCAGTCTGGTACAACTCATCTTCAGAACTGTTCCAACACAATTCTAACTCGATGCTCAATATTCCCTCATTCATTTGTGTGTGGGATTCAATTATGTTGCTGTTCCCTCTTCTCCATTCTCACCTGAAAGTCATTTTTGAAATGGGGAGATCAGAATTTACCTGCAGTGTTCCAAATGTGATCTCACGTGATCAAATAAGTGAAGAGGTTACCTCAGAGTCCAATTGGACCTTGATCAGCTGGGCCAATGGGCTGAGGAGTGACAGATGGGGTTTAATTTAGATAAATGTGAGGTGCTGCATTTTCGAAAAGTAAGTTAGGGCAGAATTTATACACTTAATGTTAAGGTCCTGGGGAGCGTTGTTGAACAAAGAGACCTTGGGGCGCAGTTTCATGCAGAAGGTGGTGTGTGTATGGAAGTTTTGGAGGCTGGTATAATTACAACATTTAAAAGGCTTTTGGATGGATATATAAATAGGAATAGTCTAGAGTGATATGGGCCCAATGCTGGCAAATAAGACTACATTAATTTAGGATATCTGATACCATGGATGAAGGATCTGTTTCTGTGCTGTACATCTCTGACTTTATGACCCTATGGGCGGCATGGTGGCTCAGTAGTTAGCACTACTGCCTCACAGCGCCAGAGACCCAGGTTCAATTCCCGCCTCAGGCAACTGTCTGTGTGGAGTTTGCACATTCTCCCTGTGTCTGCGTGAGCACTCTTCGGGTGTTCTGGTTTCCTCCCACACTCCAAAAATGTGCAGGTTAGGTGAGTTGGCCATGCTAAATTGTCTGTAGTGTTAGGTGTAGGGGAATGGGTCTGGGTGGGTTGCTCTTCGGAGGGTTGGTGTGGACTTGTTGGGCCGAAGGGCCTGTTTCCACATTGTAAGTAATCTAATCTAATCTAAATACATCCTAGATTTAGACATCATGACCCCTCATGTACATCTTAACTCTTTGCCTCCAGTTTTCACTGCCTGGGAACATTGCATTAATGGGATTTGTGAAATTACCAACTCTCCCCACTCAGTATCTGAACTACATTCCCATTCAACACAAATATCTGAATAAGGGAACATGGCTCAGGAGTAGGCCATCCTGTCCCTGGGGCTTACTCCACCATTTAATAAGGTTAAAATCACACACCAGGTTATGATCCAACAGGTTTATTTGGAAGCACTAGCTTTCTGACCGCCGCTCCTTCATCAGGTGGTTATGGAGTATAAGATCGTATGACATCGAATTCAAAGCAAACTTTTGAAAGCTAGTGCTTCCAAAAGAACCTGTTGGACTATAACCTGGTGATATGTGATTTTCAACTTTGTACATCCTAGTCCAACACTGGCACCTCCACATAATTTAATAAGGTTACCGCTGTTATGAATTGCTTTGAATATATTTGCGTCCTTCTTTCCATAATACAAGCAATACTGTATACAGACTCTCACATTATGGAACCATCAGTGCACTGCATAACTGAAGCTTAACATCTCTACTTTTGTATCCACTCAGCCTTGCAGCAAATGATAAAGTTATATTAGCTTTCCCAAATATATAGGTGAGGACTGCAAATGCTGGAGATCAAAGTTGAAGAGTGCGGTGCTGGAAAAACACAGCCAGTCAGGCAGCATCTGAGGAGCAGGAGAGTTGATGTTTTGGGCATAAGCCCTTCATCAGGAATGAGGCTTGTGGGCCAAGGGGGCTGAGAGATAAATGGGAGAGGGATGAGGCTGGGGGGAGGATAGCTGAGAATGCACTAGGTAATATATCTCCCTCCCCACCCCTATCCATGGTCCATAAAGACCATTCCTTCTGCAACTCCCTTGTTCAGTCCATGCCCCCACCAACCCACCCTCCTATCCTGGCACCTTCCCCTGCCACCAAAAGAATTGCAAACCTCCACCCACGCCTCCCCACTTACCTCCGTCCAAGGCCCCAAAGGAGCCTTCCACATCTGTCAGAGATTTATCTGCGCTTCCACACACATCATCTACTATGTCTGTTGCTCCCAATGTGGTCTCCTCTACATCGGGGAGACAGAACTCCAGTTTGCAGAACGTTTCAGAGGGCATCTCCAGGACACACGCTCAAACAATCCCATTGCCCCATTGCCGAACACTTTAACTCCCCATTCACTAAGGACATGCAAGGCCTGGGCCTCCTCCACCGCCAAACCCTAACCACCCGATGCCTGGAGGAAGAATGCCTCATCTTCCACATTGGGACCCTCCAACCACATAGGATCAATGTGGATTTCACCAGTTTCCTCATTTTCCCTCCCCCCACCTTATCCCAGATGCAACTTTCCAACTGGACACCACCCTCTTGACCTGTCCTACCTGTCCATCTTCCTTCCCACCTATCTACTCCATCCTCCTCTCTGACCTATCGCCTTCACCCCCAACTTCATCTACCTATCGCATTCTCAGCTACCTTACCCCCAGCCCACTCCTTCTCTCATTTATCTGTCAGCCCTCTTGGGCCACCAGCCTCACTCCTGATGAAGGTCTCATACCCAAAACATTGATTTTCCTGCTCGTTGGATTCTGCCTGATCTGCTGTGCTTTTCCAGCAGCACACTCTTCGTTTTTCCTAAATATATTGGAGGGTTGTTTTTCAGACTGGAGGCCTGTGACCAGTGGAGTGCCACAAGGATTGCTGCTGGGTCCTCTACTTTTTGTCATTTATATAAATGATTTGGATGTGAGCGTAAGAGGTACAGTTAGTAAATTTGCAGATGACACCAAAATTGGAGGTGTAGTGGACAGCGAAGAAGGTTACCTCAGATTACAACAGGATCTTGATCAGATGGGCCAATGGGCTGAGAAGTGACAGATGGAGTTTAATTCAGATAAATGTGAGGTGCTGCATTTTGGGAAAGCAAATCTTAGGACTTATATGCTTAATGGTGAGGGCGGAGGGAGTGTTACTGAACAAAGAGACCTTGGAGTGGAATCGCTGGTAGATAGGATCGTGAAGAAGGCATTTGGTATGCTTTCCTTTATTGGTTAGAGTATTGAGTACAGGAGTTAGAAGGTCATGATGCGGCTGTACAGGACATTGGTTAGACCACTGTTGAAATATTGTGTGCAATTCTAGTCTCCTTCCTATTGGAAAGATTAGATTAGATTATTTACAGTGTGGAAACAAGCCCTTCGGCCCAACAAGTCCACACCGATCCGCCGAAGCGCAACCCACTCAGACCCATTCCCCTACATTTACCCCTTCATCTAACACTATGGGCAATTTAACTTGGCCAATTCACCTAACTTGCACATTTTTGGATTGTGGGAGGAAACCGGCGCACCCGGAGGAAACCCACACAGACACGGGGAGAATGTGCAAACTCCACACAGAGAGTCACCTGAGGCGGGAATTGAACCCGGGTCTCTGGCGCTGTGAGGCAGCAGTGCTAACCACTGTGCCATCGTTGTGAAATATGAAAGGGTTCAGAAAAGATTTACAAGGATGTTGCCAGGGTTGGAGGATTTGAGCTATAGGGAGAGGTTGAACAGGCTGGGGCTGTTTTCCTTGGCATATCGGAAGCTGAGGGTGATCTTATAGAGGTGTACAAAATTATGAGGGGCATAGATAGGATAAATAGACAAAGTTCCCTGGGGTCAGGGAGTCCAGAACTGGAGGGCCTAGGTTTAGGGTGAGAGGGGAAAGATATAATAGAGACCTAAGGGGCAACTTTTTTCCACACAGAGGGTAGTACGTGTATGGAATGAGCTACCAGAGGAAGTGGTGGAGGCTGGTACAATTGCAACATTCAGAAGGCAATTGGATGGGTATATGAAAGGAAGGGTTTGGAGGGATATGGGCTGGGTGCTGGCAGGTTGGACTAGATTGGGTTGGGATATCTGGTCAGCATGGACAGATTGGACTAAAGGGTCTGTTTCCATGCTATACATCTCTATGACTCTATATGCTGCATCTGCACAGTAACTTTTGATTGTCACGCATCCTTCTGTCTCTCAGAGTTCTGCAATCTCTAATCATTTTGATATGATGTTTTATTTTTTATTCTTCCTGCTAAAAGGGAAACACTTCATGTTTTCCTACATTATACTCCATTTGCTACATCTTTGCCCACCGACTTAAACCATCTTTCTCTTTTTATAGTCCCCTTATGTCTTCCTTGAAAATTACTTTCCAATTTTATGTCATCAGCAACTTTGGTAACTGTGTCTTCTACTGCTTCATCTATGTCATTGATGTAAATTGTAAATCATTCAAATGCCAGAATTGACCCTGAGGCACGCCACTTGTTACATCATGAGAACCTGAAAAAAAAACACATTTGTGCTGACTCTCTGTTTACTATTAGCCAGCTAATTTTCTGTCCATGTCAATATGCTAACCCCTGTACCATGAGCTCCTATGTTCTACAATAAATATTAATGTGACACTTTATCAAATGCCTCTGGAAATATAAGAAAAAGTACATCCACTATTTCCCCATTATCCAAACACTCATATTATTTCTGAAATAATTCTAACAAATTGGTGAAATATGTTCTCTCCCTTCACAAGACCGTACTGGCTCTATTTGACTACTTCAAAACCTACATTGTCATGCCACAAATTCCTTAATAATAATTGCTAACATTTTACTTATGATAGATAGTAAGTTAACTGCTCTGTATTTCTTTCTTTTTGAATAAAAGATTTATATTTTCGAACCCAGTCATAGAGTCAAAAGGTGTGGTGCTGGAAAAGCACAGCTGGTCAGGCAGCATCCAAGGAGCAGGAGACAATAGACAATAGGTGCAGGAGTAGGCCATTCAGCCCTTCGAGCCTGCACCGCCATTCAATATGATCATGGCTGATCATTCCTAATCAGTATCCGCTTCCTGCCTTATCTCCATAACCCTTGATTCCACTATCTTTGAGAGCTCTATCCAACTCTTTCTTAAATGAATCCAGAGACTGGGCCTCCACTGCCCTCTTGGGTAGAGCATTCCACACAGCCACCACTCTCTGGGTGAAGAAGTTTCTCCTCATCTCTGTCCTAAATGGTCTACCCCGTATTTTTAAGCTGTGTCCTCTGGTTCGGCACTCACCCATCAGCGGAAACATGTTTCCTGCTGCCAGAGTGTCCAATCCTTTCATAATCTTATACGTCTCAATCATATCCCCTCTCAGTCTTCTAAACTCAAGGGTATACAAGCCCAGTCGCTTCAGTCTTTCAGTGTAAGGTAATCCCTCCATTCCAGGAATTGACCTTGTGAACCTACGCTGCACTCCCTCAATAGCCAGAATGTCTTTCCTCAAATTTGGCGACCAGAACTGCACACAGTACTCCAGGTGTGGTCTCACCAGGGCCCTGTACAGCTGCAGAAGCACCTCTTTGCTTCTGTACTCAATCCCTCTTGTTATGAAGGCCAGCATGCTATTAGCTTTCTTCACTACCTGCTGTACCTGCATGCTTGCCTTCATTGACTGGTGTACAAGAACACCCAGATCTCTCTGTACTGCCCCTTTACCTAAATTAATTCCATTGAGGTAGTAATCTGCCTTCCTGTTCTTGCCACCAAAGTGGATAACCATACATTTATCCACATTAAACTGCATCTGCCATGCATCTGCCCACTCACCTAACTTGTCCAGGTCACCCTGTAATCTCCTAACATCCTCATCACATTTCACCCTGCCACCCAGCTTTGTATCATCAGCAAATTTGCTAATGTTATCGCTGATGCCATCTTCTATATCATTAACATATATTGTAAAAAGCTGCGGTCCCACACGGATCCTTGCGGTACCCCACTGGTCACTGCCTGCCATTCCGAAATGGAGCCGTTTATCACTACCCTTTGTTTCCTATCAGCCAACCAATTTTCAATCCAATCTAGTACTTTGCCCCCAATACCATGCGCCCGAAGTTTACTCACTAACCTCCTATGTGGAACTTTATCAAAAGCTTTCTGAAAGTCCAGGTACATTACATCTACTGGATCTCCCTTATCTATCTTCAGAGTTACATCCTCAAAAAACTCCAGAAGATTAGTCAAGCACGATTTCCCCTTCATAAATCCATGCTGACTCTGTCCTATCCTGTTACTACTATCCAGATGTGCCGTAATCTCATCCTTTATAATAGACTCCAGCATCTTTCCCACCACTGAGGTCAGACTAACTGGTCTATAATTTCCTGCTTTCTCTCTCCCACCTTTCTTAAAAAGTGGTATAACATTAGCCAGTCTCCAATCCTCAGGTACCGATCCCGAATCTATCGAATTCTGGAAAATAATCACCAACGCATCCACGATTTCCCCAGCCACCTCCTTCAGTACCCTGGGATGTAGACCATCAGGCCCGGGGACTTATCAACCTTCAGACCTAACAGTCTCTCCAACACCAAATCCTGGCAAATACAGATTCCCTTAAGTTCAGGTCCTTCGGTCACTGCTACCTCAGGGTCTTCCCCAGTCTTGTGTCTTCCCCAGTGAACACAGATCTGAAGTACCCATTTAATTCTTCTGCCATTTCTTTGTTCCCTGTAATATATTCCCCTGTTTCTGTCTTCAAGGGCCCAATTTTAGTCCTAACCATTTTTTTGCCTTGCACATACTTGAAAAAGCTTTTACTATCCTCCTTTATATTATTGGCCAGTTTACCTTCACATCTCATTTTTCCTCTGCGTATTTCCTTCTTAGTAATCCTCTGTTGTTCTTTAAAAGCTTCCCAGTCCTCTGTTTTCCCACTTATCTTTGCTATGTTATACTTTTTCTCTTTTAACTTTATATGTTTCTTAACTTCCCTCGTCAGCCACGGCCACCCATGCCTCCTCCTGGGATCTTTCTTCCTTTTAGGAATGAACTGATCCTGCAACTTCTGCATTATACACAGAAATATCTGCCATTGTTCCACCACGGTCATCCCTGCTAAGGTATTGCACCATTGAACTTTGGCCAGCTCTTCCCTCAGAGCTCCATAGTTCCCTTTATTCAACAGAAGTACTGTCACTTCCGACTGTACCCTCTCCCTCTCAAATTGCAGATTGAAACTTAATGTATTATGGTCACTACTTCCCAATGGCTCCTTCACTTCGAGGTCTCTGACCAATTCTGGTTAATTACACAATACCAGATCCAGAATTGCCTTCTCCCTGGTCGGCTCCAGCACCAGCTGCTCTAAGAATCCATCTCTGAAGCACTCCATAAAGTCTCTTTCTTGAGGTCCAATACCATCCTGATTCTCCCAGTCTACCTGCATGTTAACATTCTCCATAACAACTGTAGTAACATCTTTACCACAGGTCAATTTCAGCTCCTGACTCAACTTACATCCGACATCCAGACTACTGTTTGGGGGCCTGTAGATGACTCCCAAGAGGGTCGTTTTACCCTTAGTATTTCGCAGCTCTATCCACACTGACTCTACATCCCTGACTCTAGGTCCCCCCGCGCAAGGGACTGAATATCGTCCCTTTCCAACAAGGCCACTCCACCCCCTCTGCCCGTCAGTCTGTCCTTACGATAGCACGTGTAGCCTTGAATATTCATTTCCCAGGCCCTGTCCACTTGAAGCCACGTCTCAGTTATCCCCACAATATCGTATCTGCCAATTTCCAAAAGAGCCTCAAGCTCATCCATCTTATTTCTAATGCTTCGTGCGTTCATATACAGCATTTTTAATTTGTTACTGCTCTCACCCTTCCCATCAACCCCTATTCCACTCAACCTTACAGCATGATCCCTTTTTGAATTTTCTGCCTCATTGATACAGTTGTCTTTCTTGACTTCTCTTGTTCTAACTTTTCCTTCAACTTCCTTTTTGTACATCCAGTTTGTCCCCTCCCCCCCGCTACTTAGTTTAAATGTAGCGGTGTTGCAGTAGAAAACCTGCCTGCCAGAATGCTGATCCCTAACCTGTTAAGGTGCATACCGTCTCTCTTGTAGAATTTATGTTTGCCACAAAATGTACCCCAGTGATTCAAGAACTTAAATCCTTGCTTCCTGCACCAGTTCCCCAACCACACATTCAAGTCCATTATCTCCCTGTTTCTGGCCTCACCAGCCGAGGAACTGGAAGCAAACCAGAGATAACCACCTTGGACGTCCTGCTTTTCAGCCTTCTTCCTCGTTCTCCAAAGTCCCGCTGTAGTATGTGCCTCCTCTTCTTCCCGACATCATTTGTGCCGACATGTACCACCACCTCTGGCTCTTCACCCTCGTCCTTGAGGATTTCCTGCACTCTGTCCGCGATGTCTTTCACCCTGGCACCAGGAAGACAACACACCATCTTTAAATCCCGTCTGCTGCCACAAAAACCCCGGTCAGTTCCTCTCACGATGGAGTCCCCTATTACCACGGCTCTATGCGATGTCCGACTCTTCCGCCCAGCCTCTGCGCCAACTTTTGATTGACAGACCTGGCCGCCTCGCGGACTGGCAGTGTCATCAGTCTCCACTGTTTCCAACAGCTTCAACTTGTTCCTGACAGGTACTTCTCCCGGGGTCTCTTGCACCTGTCTCCTCTCTGCCTTCCTCATCGTCTGCTCTCTTCTGCTCTCTTCTGGCATGATTGGTGTAATAACCTCGCTGAAGGTCTTGTCCAGAAAGATCTCATTCCCTCGGATGAGCCTAAGGTCCTCGAGTTCTTTCATCAGCGCTGCAATATGCTCGGTCAATAGCTGAATGTGCACACACTTTCTGCACATGTACGAGTCAGACACACCAGAGTCGTTGACCTCCCACATCAAGCACATAGCGCACTGAACCAGCTGGGCAGTCATGTCTTCACCCTCTTCAACTGTGGCGTAATCACTTCACTCAACCTCCTTTTCAAAGACTCCTGAGCTGAAGCCTCACTCTTCGATTAAAAACTTCCTTAGACTCTTGTTTTGTAGCAAGCCTGTGGACTCTTAATTTAGGTTCTTAACACACCCACTCTAATAGCAAATCACTTACCTTCCCGACCGGCTTGCTCTCCGCCTGAACTTCCGCCCAGCTCCCGCCGCTCTCTGCTGCGAAAAGAGAGAGTTGACGTTTTGAGCACAAGCTCTTCATTTCTGATTAAGGGCTTAAGCTCAAAACATCGACTCTACTGCTCCTCAGATGCTGTCTGACCAGTCGTGCTTTTCCAGCGCCACACTTTTTGACTCTAATCTCCAGCATCTGAAGTCCTCACTTTCTCATGTCGGCCCGACCAAGTAAGAATTGAAGTTTCCTTCCGTAAAGGACATTAGTGAACCAAAGGGGTGTTTCTAACAATCAACAATGGATTCATTTGAATTCATTAGACTCTTAATTCCACAGTCTATTGAATTCAAATTATACCATCTGCCGTGGCAGGATTCAAACCTGGATTCCCAAAACATTCCCTGGATCTCTGGATTAACAGTCTACCGATAATACCGGTAGGCCATTGTCTCCCCTAAGGCTAGGCTAAGCTAAGCATGTTTGCAGACAATGAGGGAGAAAATTCTGATGCCGATGATCATGACATGATGCTGAGTTGCAGCATCTAACATCAAAGCAACTGAGTTACCAGTCAAGAGCAACTGAAAATAACACACTTCTCTTCAAATCGGTATACAATCACCAGGTCAGAATGAGTTGTCAAACCTCCAAAACGATTTATTGATGGTTGGATTATCAATCTTCTTAATTCACATTTTTATTGTTTGTTGGTAACCTCAGTCAATGCAGAAGTTGAACCTGTGTTGTTGGTGCCCCCACCTCCACCCCCCCCCCCCCCCCCCCCATTGTAAATCAGCCATCCAGGAGAAAGTGAGGACTACAGATACTGGAAATCAGAGTCAAAACGTGTGGTGCTGGAATCATCTTCCTGCTAAATAGTTTATGGTCGAAACATCAACTCTCCTGCTCCTCAGATGCTGCCTGACCGGCTGTGCTTTTCCAGCATCACTCTCTTTAAAACCAACCATCCAGCCAACTGAGCCAAAAGAAAACAGTGTGGTGGTGGTGGATAAGCAGGAATATCATCGGGGATAGTGGAGGAGCTGATCATCACAGGAGGAGACTGAAGAGAAACAGAAGGAACATCGGTGAAAAGGGAGAAGGCTAGGAGAGGTGGGGAGGGTATATAATGTAGAGGAGGAGGGTAGAGTGTGAACAAATCAAAGGAAACATTAACGGCCGCATCTTTCTCTTAACTGGCTCATACAGAGGGCTAGTAGAGAATGTGCACTATAATGGGAAGGGTTCAAGATCTCTTCCTGCACAACGCAATTATACCCAACAGAAACAGAAATTGAAGAATATGATTGCACAAGGCCTCATTTGAAGGCTTGGCAATGAAGGGAAGCTTTTGCTACAGATTAAAAGTGAATGAACAATTCCGTGTCTCAAACATAATTTCTCTCAGAGAGAAGCACTTGGGTGCACCAACAGTGACAATGGTGGTGGAGCTGGTGGGAAGCAGAGAGTATTCCACATACAGCCATGCAGGAGCATTCACGGGTACATGTATCTGGAAGTTAAGGGCATAGGGATCAGGCTGTTCTGCCACCTGCGGAATTCTAAAAGCTAGGAATGTGGATGCTGGAAATCTGAAACAAGAACAAAATTTGCCAGAGAAACTCAGCAGGTCAGACAGCTTCTATGGAGAGAAAGCAGAGTCAACATTT
Source organism: Hemiscyllium ocellatum (assembly GCF_020745735.1). NCBI lineage: Eukaryota > Metazoa > Chordata > Chondrichthyes > Orectolobiformes > Hemiscylliidae > Hemiscyllium > Hemiscyllium ocellatum. The sequence continues at coordinate 64,582,883 of NC_083411.1, forward strand.
CAGGAACAGTGATCCTTCTTCAGAACTCATTGTTGCTAGGAAAAGATGGGATCTCCACTGAAGACAGGGATTGGGAGAACGGAGTGAACAACAGGTGGAGATGGAGCCCACACAAAGAGAGAACACTTGTTGGGCAGACAAAGGAATGGATACTGTTGAGCCTGGGTGAAAGAAAAGTTGCTTATGGGGACCATCAGTGAGTGAAAATGGGTTAGCTGCAATGAAAGGAGCCCAAGGTCATCTGGAAACTCTGGTCAGCATCCCATTTCCATTTGGGGTCCCTGCTGTTGTCAGGACTCGATATCAAGTTCAATATTTTTCGGGCCTGAGCACCTTCATCCATGTCATCCCTCCCACTGGGCCTGACCTTGTCAAAACACTGTTGGGGCATACATAATGGTAAATTCATTGCTTTTGGATGCAATATTCTATCATAATAACAATCTAACTGTTTGAACATAGGACAGAAAACATTTCTTCTGGTATGCACTATCACAAATTTCCATATGTACCAGTTTAGTAAATGATTCATTGTAGGAACAAAACATTGAAAATGATTTGACATAAACCACTGAAAAGTGCACCGTCAAGACTACAACAATGTCTCATAAAAGTTCAGGGATATAACTTTGATATTTGTTACAATCTGGGCTACTTCAGACACAATGAGAGGTGTACCAACGCCAAATTAGACAATGGCTGTTTGGCTGCACTTACAAAAAAATTACAGAAGAAAACATCATCAATATCAATCCAGATGAATATTGGTCAACAGTAAGAAAAAAGACAATGAATGATTCACAACTGAGGGCATTTTGGAAAGTTATTCTCAAAGTCCGGCCTGATGGGATACAAAACATGCCAGATGTGCTCCAAGGGATTTAGCCAGACAAGGATGAGCCAGGGACCCTCAAGAGGCATGCTTTTCAAACATAAACAGATGCTTGTAGCTGAAGCTCTTTAGTAAACTCTATTGCCTCATTATACCAGGGGCATATGGGCATAGGGTGAAAAAGGCCCCTGTACAGCTCACTGTGTATTGCTCAGTTCACAACAGAAAAATCGAGAAGACTGTGAGGGTGTATCAGGCATGTCAAAGTCAGCCACCACATCAACAGAAAAAAAATTTCTCTACCCTCACAAGATTCCAATATATCTTTGGTTGAAGCTTGTAACAGATTTACTTACCATCCACGGTGACAATTTTCACCAAGTCACTGAGTAATATTCCAATTTTCCAACCACCAGACATTGGAAGGATTACTCAACTACACCCATGGTAATCACCATAAGTATAAAGTGCATTGTGTACCTGGAGAAAATATCTGAAATTGGATCATACTGCACTGATAAATATTTTATGGGCCTAGGATACCTTGGATGTGTACTACATGGGGTCTAAATCATGTGACAGCCTCACCACATTATCCCAGACCCAATATTTTTGCTGAATGAAATGGTTCATACTATTCAGCCATCCATCATGAAATGAGCAACTGGACACCATCTCCATATTGCCATGTCACACTTCATAACAATACGTCCAGGTATGGGCTTTCTATTACCAGCAACAATCACATTAAAAAGCAAGTCAGGACACATTTGCCAAGACATGAACAGTCCAATTTCCTGTAAATATGGGATAAACATCTTGAACATTCAGGCAGAATAAAAACAGCACTCATTTGACATCTGGGTGTGGAATTATCTAGTTTGTGAGAGTGGTAAAAGGTTTGAATCATACATCCCATCCAGGGAACATGGTCACCCACAGAAGTACTCAGAAAGTGCAGTGAGCCTTAAACCCAAGGAGTCACAATATCTAATGGAACAATGAGAAAGAGGAATAGAAAATAATTTGGGGAATTGTGCAACATTCTAACATTGAGCATTCTGACTGTGCACAGAACACCACCAGAGGTAAACTCAGGGAATGAAAATGTTGAACGCAACCATGAAAATAATCTCCTCTTTAACAAAAGGAAAGTCACCAAAATATCAGTGAGCCAAGAACAGTCAGTTGATAAATCTAGATCACAGGACAGAAAGAAGATCATGAGATCTGGAAGGATTATTAAATTATTGATTCATTATACAACCACTTAAAGTCTTAAACGGTTCAATTCTTAAACTCCTAAGCACAGTGACCTATTTTTGGAGTGATAGTTCTCACAACCAGTCTGAGATATATTTATTTTCATTCATGTATGTTATAGGAATATAGTAATATCATTTTAAGAAGAACATGCTGATGAGCATATAACCTTGATATAATACATGTCACTGACAGCTATAGACTTGTTCAGTGTGCAGTACATATTGCGAAGGGAGAGCAGCTATGCTTCCCTGTAACAACTAACCGCGATAACGAACGTGTCTGCTGAGCAATTTTATGACATAATAAACTGAACCGTGGTCCTGTTTCCCAGTCCTATTGTAAGAGTGGATTATCTGAGAATAAACTCAGAATCACAGCAAGATATCAATATGACATGATCACTGCACAACATTAAACAACTGCAAAAAGAAAGGACCAGAACACTAATGCCTTCTTTATTTTTTCATCCTGTGAATTTGATCACCTTTTACAGTTACTGAGTACATGTGAAAACAGCTGATATCACTGAAATACAACCTACCTGTGTCACACATAGAAGGCCAAGCAGATAAAATAACGAACAAACACCAGCTGTCAGAAGAAGGCGCTTTGATTGGACCAATGTAGGGAACTGGTCTTGCAGGGCTGTCATAACTGGTTCTAATGGAAGAAAATGTCAAATGAAGACATTAATTAATAACTTGCACAATGACAGGACAAAACACCACTGGACACACCAAAGCCCTGGAGTAAAAGGTTTCTGCATCCATTTTTCTGGCTCTGAGATATGTAATTTTCCCCCAGTTGTATTTTTCCTGTTGCTCTGATACAGAGGAAAACTGCATCATCGTTATCCTCAAATATCACGTAGGGTGTTTCAACATGAGTGAGTTTCAACATGAGTGAGTTTCAACATGAGTGAATAAGTTTGCTGACCATCCTGCTCCCTGTAAGGCAGGTAAATAAAAATCCCCATCTCTTGAACAGCAAGATCTGTCTCAACGAAAAGATAAATTCTAGGCATGAGAGCAAAGAAAAGATATAGAACATTAACATCTGAGATTGAAAATCACCACAATAGCTATTGGGCAGAGGAACATAGAAATTAGGAGCGAGTGGACAATTCAGCCCTTCAAACCCACTCTACCATTTGTCATATTCATGGCTGTTCTTATTGTGGTCGCAATTCCTGCCTGTTTCCCACAGCCCTTTGTCCCATTTTTCATCAAAACATATCTATTTCTTTCTTGAATTTGTTGATTGATTCTGCCTCTTCTGCACTCTGGGGCAGTGAGATCCACAGATTCACAACCCTGTCAGAGAAATAGTTTCTCCTCACCCCAGTTTTGAACCTACATCCTCTCAGGCTATATCTATGACCTCTTGTTCAAGACTGTCCGACAAGGATCTCCAGCGAGTACAAGTCCAACGTATTCAATTGTTCCTCATATGACAGCCCTTTCATCCCTTGAATCAATCTGGAGAACCTCCTCGGAACTGCTTTTAATGCCACCACATCCTTCCTCAAGTAAAGAAACCAGAACTGGATACAATACTCCAAGTATGGTCTCAACATCATCTCATACAATTGTGACAACATTACTTTTATAAACCAGTTCTTTTGCAATAAATGCCAAGATTCCACTTGCCTTTCTTATTATATGCAGCCCCTACATCCCCACTTTCTGTGATTCATACACAAGGACACCCAGATCCCTCTACACTGAGGCACTTTGAATCTGCTTCTGATTTAATTAATAATTTGCTCTTTCATTATTCTTGCCAAAATATGTAACCTCGTACCTATCCACGTTAAATTCCATCTGCCAGATTCTAGTTCATTCTCTAGCTGTGAATTTTGTTTTGTTACATTCTGTTGCTCCCAGCAGCTCATTGATATAGATTGTCAACAATTGATGTCAGAGGATTGATCCCTGTGCTACCCCAATAGTTACAGTTCGCCAGAAGGACCCATTTATCCCACCCCTCTGCTTTCTGTCAGTCAACCAATCCTCTATCCGAACCAATACTCTACCCCAAACATCCTCCGGTCTAACCTTTTGTATCAGTCTTAATGCAGCACCTTATCAATGTCTTCTAGAGGTCTAGATATAACACATCCACTGTGTCCCCATTATCCAACTTGATAGTTACATCCTCAGAAATTCCAACAATTTTGTCAAGTTCAACTTGTCCTGTATGAAACCATGCTGCCACTGGGGAATTGAGCTTTGTTGTTCCAAGTGGTCAGTTCTCTCCCTTATTATTGACTCCAGCAACTTCCTCATGACTGAGGTCAAACTAATTGATCTACAATTTTCCATGATTTGCCTATCTCTTTTTTCAAATACAGGCTTCACATTAAAGTGTTTCCAAATCACTGGCACCTTTCCAGAATCGAGGAAATTTGGGAATGTAGTAACTAATATATCCACTATCTCTGCTGCCTTAGGGTGCAGGCCATCAGGTCCTGGGGACTAATCTGCCTTTAATCCCATCAGTTTACTTAATACCTTTTCCCTAGTAATTTCACCGAGTTCCTCTATAGTAACTGCAGATTTTGGGAAGAAATTATAATCTTCCACTGCAAAAAGACACAAAATACTGGTTTAGTGCCTCTGCCATTTCTGAGTTTCCCATAATTACCTCACCATTTCCACCCTCTAAAGGGCCACCATTTACTTTCACTACTCTCTTCCTTTTTATATACTTATAGAAGCTTTTGGTGTCAGAGCTTATGGTTTTTGCTAGTTTCCTTTTATTGATCTCCTGATTCTCCAGAGTGTCTCAAACATTTGCAGTATGATATGCCCTAGTTTTTGTCTTTATGTTATCCTCGACCTCCTTGTTAAGCCATGGATTATCTTTTACCTTTCTATAATTCCTTTTCCTCTCAGGAATATACTTTAATTGACAGGTATTTAGTAACTCATTGAGCATTTGCCACCATTTTTCAAATGTCCTGCTCCTTTAATATTTTTCCTCAGTCCCCCAGGGCCAACTGCTTTCTCAGGCCTGTATAATGACGTTTGGCCAACATTAAAACTCCTGTATATGACTCTGTCTTCACTCTTGCCATCTGAATTTGAAACTATAGAAGGTTGTGATCACACCTTCCAAGATGATCCTTAACTACATGATCATTTACCAATCCTTCCTCATTACACAATACCAAATGTGAAGCAGCCAGTTGGTTCCATGACACGTTGCCATCAGAAAGAATCCCTCAGACACTCTATGAATCTTCCTTCAATACTACCCTTGCCAAGCTGATGAATCCAATCAATATCTATGTACAAATCACCCATAATTTCTGTTGTGGCTGGCTCATAAGCCCTCATTACTGCCTCATTTATACTAAGCCCTACTTTGGAAGTACTGTTTGAGAATCTGTAAATTATTCCTACCAAGGGGTTTCTTCCCTTGCCTTTTATTTCCACTCAGATTGATTCAACATCTTGGTTCGTAGTGCCAATATCTTTTCTTAATGCACCTTGATATCTCCCTTAACCAATAAAACAGCTCCACCTCCTATTCCTACTTGCCTATCCCTTTGGAATACTCATTACCCTAGGACATTTCACTCCCAGTACTGATCTTCCTGCAACCACATTTCAATAATCTTCACCAGGTGGTGTGACTGGTCTCTATTTGTGTTGTCAGCTCATCAACTTAACTCTGAATGCTGCATGCTTTTGCTAATAAGTTCTACTGATTTGTCTTTCTCTTTTAACATTTGCTCATACACTCTCCATCCTCACTTACTAATTCCTAATAACACTGAACCTCATCTCTCTCATTTACTCCAACTCACATTTTGATCTTCTATGATGCCTTCCCTCAACATCGCTGTTAGTGCAAATTATAATGTGAAATCATTTGGATGCCGATGCAACTTTTCCCCAATTTTTATTTTGATGCAGGTGCTAATCATTTAAGACAAATAGCTGCATTCTTCTTTCAGACAATAAGGGAACAATTGCTACAAAGAAACGTTGTGCGTTTGTCCACTAACATCACCAACAGCACTTTTTTGCCCAACACTGTCATAATTTCTTCAAAATAAATGATTTTTTAAAGTGATGCAATGCCATTTTTACCTAAACCTGCAAACTGTGTGTCAACTCCCAGAGTGAGCAGCATGAAGTAAAATGAAACAGACCATAATGGTGCCCACGGTAACTGTGCAAGGGCCTCTGGGTAGGCAATGAAGACCAAACCGAAACCTGAACAGTGAATAGAATTGAAATGACACAATGAATGTTGCTATTAACTTGTTGTTGACATTCATTTCATTTAATTTATTACAGTTGCCAATATTAGCCAACATTTGCAAAACTATTCATGTCACCAAAGTTGTGCGGATATGTGTTTACAATAAAAAACATTAGTTATTATATATTTGTAATATTAATCACTTTCAATTCAGAAATTATAATATTTAGAAGCAGTGAACACTGAGTTCAGAGTGACATTTGCAATCTAAGCAAAAAAAGAATCTCTCTTATATATTGGTGAAACTGGCATTTTAAAACAGGGAATAATGTTGGAGAGTAGAGAATGGGGAGAAATAATTGAACGGATAATTTAGAGTGTTTCTTAAATGGTTGGGGATTGTAAAGTGTAGTTGTACAAAGAGACCTCAGTCTCCTTGGTGCTAAGTCACTGAGGGTTAACATGTGTGTGCAGCAAGCTATTAGGAAGCCTCATGGAATGTCATCCTTTATTGCAAGAGGATTTGAGTACAGGGATAGTGAAGTCTTGTTTCAGTTGTATAGCAGCTTGGTTAGGCCACACCTGGAAACTGTGCACAGTTTGGTCATTTTTTTCTCAGGAAAGATGTCATTGCATAGAGGGAGTGCAACAAATGTTCAGCAGACTTGCTCCTGGAATGGTAGAACTGTCCGATGAAGAAAGATTGGGAAAACTGGGCCTTACTCTCGAGAGTTTCGTAGAATGAAACTTACAACGTAGTTAAAGAGAACAACAGAGTAGCTGCAGGTAAGATATTTCCTCTGTCTGCAGAATCTAAAACCAGCGGCCATAATTTAAAACTAAGGGGGATGCCACTGAGGGCCAAGCTGACAAGAAATTAGTTTATTCAGAGTGTTGTGAAACATTGGAATTGTCCAGCACAGAGGGCTGTGGAGGTCAAGATTTGAGTAGATTTAAGATTGAGATTATTATATTTCTGATTCTCAGTGGTGTACAAGGTCAGGGAATGGAATGAGTAAAAAACATTGAAATGTTTGATCCTTCATTATTACATGGAGTAGTGAGGCAAACTACTCAGACTGAGTGGCCTACCCCTGTTCCTATGTACCTGCCTCAGTTCAGGCTGTCAAACCACTCAGTGCTCAGACTATTGGAGTAATCAGAATATGTGAACTGTGTTTTATTGTAACTTTACCTGGTCATTAATTACTTATCACAGCATCATCAACCGATACAAGTGGCTTAGCACAGAACATTTCCATGATTCTTGCTCTTCATATTAAACATTTTTTAAAATGTACCACTGTCAAATTGAATATTTGAGCACATAATATGATCAGTAACTAATCGTCAATAAATAAAAACTGTCTCTGATTCACCTAAAAGCACAATATTATGGAATTCATTCAAAATTTACTTCTTAAATATAAAATGTGGCTCATATGAAATGTAATTCTAAGGTAAATAGCAAATCTTACAGCGGATTATAATGTTAACTGAGTGCTTTTGAAATTTACTATTCTGTGATTATTTCAAAAGCTCACTTTTAAGAGCTAGGGTTCAACCCCGGGCATACCATTGCATTATTCAGCTCCAATCCCTGTCCAGTATAAACCAAACATCATGGCAATGTGTCTTCAGAGCCTGGCTATCAGTTTGGATCTGAGGATTGATTATTGTGTCTGGACACTGGAATCACTGGAATGTTGGGTTGAATCACTTCAGAGAGAACATTAAAGCTGTCTGACCCTTGACAATTTTAACAGCTCTAGTTTACCTGACTGGGCAACCTCTGAAATGGGCTTATCTTGTATGTGAGCCATGTGTCCCAGGATGGAGAAGATGACAAATCCAGCAAACACACTTGTAGCACAATTAACAACACAGACAATGATGGTATCTCTGTAGCAGTTATTGTGGAACTTGTTGTAAGACGACAATGCTACTAAAGTGCCCCAACCCACTGAGATAGAAAAGAAAATTTGAGTCGCAGCATCTTTCCAGACCTGGTAAATACAAAATAGAAAGATGTCTGGAGGGAAATGAAACACAAACATGTACAACAGATAAACGACATTAATGTGAAGATAATGAGAACTCGTGTGGTTAATCCATGGTGAACTGAGCAAAGTAGCTCCCTCTGGTCAACAGTAACTCTTCTTAAACAGAACAGTCATCACTACAGTCGATTATTTACAGTTAAATTTCCTCTGGGATATCTGACACAGGTCTTTCTGGTATAATGAACGTTTCATGAACACAAATTACCTGGACCGTGATTGACGATTGGGGACGCTTTTCTAAAGTGCAAAAATTCAAAAAGTATGTTGGCTCGAACATGATTACATCGGCAACACTGTAAGTGCTCCTTGTATTGCGTGATTCTTGCATAGCGCAGGATCACACGGAACGTGACTATTGCACTATCGAAGACGTGACTGTATACTCTTTCACCAGCCATGGTTTTCAGTGACTGACTCACTTGCAGTATTGTACTGACCATAGTTAATTCCATTCTTTTCGTGAAAGTAACAACAAAGAACACCTTTTACCATAAATAATGATCACTTTCATATTGTAATAATATCACAGTAGCTTAATATCAACAGGAACCAGTAAAATTACACTGTAATTTCTAGGATTATGTAAACAATGGTTAAATGATTTAAATGGAAATCAAAATCCAATTCCTGTCAGAAAAATTAAGCAATAAATAGTGTTCACCATTGTCTATTCACAAAGACTGCTGTATCTTTGGACTGAATACAAAATTCCAGCCATCATTATCCAGTATGCATGAGGACACTGTCAGCTTCACAAATGTGGTATTGCCTAGTCTGCCTATTTGCATTCACTGGGCTCCATGATGTTTCTGTCCTTATGCTGTTGACTGAATCACCTCGGAGATTTGTTTCAAGAAACATGACATTGAAATAGCCTTTTAATGACATGCCAAGCATTTACTTACTGCCAGTCACAATTTCTGGCACTTAAACTATCTACTGGAAGAATGGAATCACAGCTTGGAAGTCACCCACTCAAACTTACACTTCCTTTTCTGTCTCAGTACTTGCATTGTTATATTCCAAGTACGATAATCTGACTGGTTCAAGATATAATCAGTTGCTTTCCAATGTTCACTCCAATGTAGATTTCAGATTTAGACAATATTCTTTCATTTCCATCTCCCACTTCCAGATACTTGCAGCACCAAATATCATTGACATAGAATGGATAAGGACAAGGCTCATCAAGAGTGGCTCTTTCTATTGCCCTGATACAGCAAAATGTGGGTCAGTATTTGCTTTGTAGGTCAATGAGGTATTTCACCTGAAACTCCTAAATCATTTCCAAGATTTCAGAAAGGAGGAGGCATGAAGGAAGAATTCTATTGCATCCCAATCCCTATCATAATTCCTCATCAATTTCGATCCTCTCGTCCATCATAGCTGATGCCCTGACCTTCTTTCCTGTTAATGGCAGGATGATATAGACCTTAAACTGACTCTTTGAATTCATCACAAGCTTTGTTAAAAATTTCCAAGAATTGAATTAAGGACTCAAAAGCAATACACTGATTTTAAATCAATGATGAAAGTGAGGACTGCAGATGCTGCAGATCAGAGCTGAAAATGTGTTGCTGGAAAAGTGCAGCAGGTCAGGCAGCATCCAACGAGCAGGAGAATTGACGATTCGGGCATGAGCCCTTCTTCAGGAATGTCGATTCTCCTGCTCCTTGGATGCTGCCTGACCTGCTGCGCTTTCCCAGCAACACATTTTCACTTTAAATCAATGATGACAAGCTAACAAAGTACATGTGCTGAGGCACGAATCAATTCAACTAAAAATACTAATGAGACTCAATCATTCATATTGCTGTATTTACCTCAGCATCAGCCAGTCTGGAGAAGTCTGACTGGCTTCCGATGTAGAATTCAATTCCTTTAGAAGCTCCCTCCAGGGTAACCCCTCGGATCAGGAGTATGGTCAGAACCACGTAAGGGAATGTCGCTGTGAAATAAACCACCTGAGCATGGAGAGCACCTTGTTAGATTTTCCTGTATTACTGGTACAACAGAAGAAAATAAAACCTTGAAGCAGTACAAGGCCATGTGGCCCCACCATGCAATAAGATTCTGCCTGATCACCCTGACACTTGCCCTCTCCAGAACCTTTGACTCTCTTGTACATCAACAATTTGTCAAACTCTGCCTTGCATATATTCAATGATCTGACCTCTACTGCTTTCGGAGGAAGAGTATCTGAAAGATTAAAAATTCCACTTCATCTCTACCTCATTTGGAGAACCTTATTTTGTAACTGTGCTCCCTGTTCGAGATTCTCTGAGAAGGTCAAGCTTTCTAAGACCATTCGAAATCTTTGAAGATCATTTCTCGGTCTCCTAAATTCCTGTGAGTACAGGCTCAAACTTATATTTTCAAAAGAATTAATACAAAGGTTCACTGAACTTTCTCCAATACAAATATACCCCCTAACTAAGGAGACCAAAACAGTAGCTGCTGTACCTTTGTAGCAAGTTTTGCCTACTTTTATACATCATTCACCTTGGAATAAAGACAATATTATCCAACCAAATGGCAAATTAAATGGATTCTCATCAATGCATCGAAGGGAACAGATGACAAACTGAAGAGGAATAGTAACATGGAAGATGTACGCAAGGATTGCGTTTTCATCTAGTTCACAGGGTTTGCATGTTGAGACTTTGTTTTGTGATACCTTGTTATAATGTGCTTATTTAAACACTGCTAAACCTATAGACATGAGGATCTCAAATTTGAATTTAGGCAACAAAATATGAAGATTTTTATTACAACAAAATGGTTTCTCGATTTAAAAGAATACTATAAAATGGCCTGTGAATCATACTGCTGAACATACTGCTGATTTGCAGAATTAACTTGCAGTTGAAAGATGAGGACAATAGAGTTTTCATAAGATAAACACTGATACATTAATTGACCATTTGAACAAACATTGAACTATACATGGCATGACAATTTACGTAAATTAGATATCCTTCTTAAAGGAAATACCATTGGATTAGCCTGTCTTCAATCATATCACCATATTACAATTGATTGGACATTTTTTTGTAGTTAAGAACCCTTTCCCAGAAAATATCATTAGATTAATTCGCTGTAAATCATATGTGATTGGTCTTTCTTGTAATTAAGACTGAACTATTTCTTTAAAAACACGTAAATAATGTGTAATTTTCAAATGTAATTGCGCAACTTTTCCCCAGAACACAGAAGCTTCAATCTCTGTGTTGCTGGATAGAATTGCATCAAGGTACCTTAACTGAATCAACTAATGACCCTTGTTTTTTGAATAGACCGCATTTGTCGATTCCTTTGACCGATCTCGAACCCTTCTTAAGGGGACACAGGTCTTCAGACATAATAACAGAAATTACACAATGAAAAGAATCAGTTAAAGGTAATTCTTACCCAAGAAGCTCACCTCCTCACTGGGTAGGTACATAAAAGACACAGCAAGTTGTTCCTGACGTCAAGTTGGACCTTATGAGATTTCTCACCTGATTCTGCATTAAATCTCACCTTAGCACAGGCTGCCCATGTCACTAACAGATTCCATCCACAGTAACTGCTACACAGCTGTTACAACATATTCCTTCAACATTAATAACTACTAAAGGCACATTACACTGGAATGTCACATGTTGTGATTCTTCTAACAGCCTTAAAATTACATTTGCTCTTTGGTTTGGAACCTATCCAACAATACAACGGGGATGAAGGTCAGAGCTTTGTTAGTTAACCTCTGTTGTCCTCCAACCTATCACAGAATCTTCCTTTTACTCACCGAACCATATTCCCCATGTCCATCGTCTTAAGAAACCTCTTAAACTGTTATTTATTTCTCTCGGTCAGATGAAAGTCCATGGAAGTGAAAGATTAGCTCGGTTTGTCTTGACAGGTGCTTCACAAGCTGTTGAGCATTACCAGCATTTTATTGTTTTCACCTAATGATTGTTCCTCAGGTCTCAGTCCCATTCTCATGTTCAGACAAATCTCATTTCACTCAATTAAAACCCTGATCCTATCCTTCCCCATCACCGCCACCACACCCCCCTCCCTCACTCCCCCCAACCCCCAATCCTTCCTCAGCCTTCCACAGCAATTGGAAATTCACCCAGAATTCCAGTGTCAGTGAGTGAACCCTTAGAATGAGGGACACATTGCAGGGGTTTGGGGAAGTTGCTGTTCTTTCCCTCAGGAGAACGTTCTTCAGATCTCCCTCAGGCCTGAAGTGTTGATGAATTATGAATCTCCCATTTCCCATAGAGACACTGTTAACATCACCTGGGAGACAAACCAGACACTTCACAAATTATTTATCGTTTCTCGCTTTACTGTTACTTTGTCGCGAGTTTTAACTCTATTTATCACCAATCATTTACCTTTCCTGAAGATTTGATTCCTTTTGATAATGCTGCCCCAACTATTAGCCAGGCAAGAAGCAGACAGAGGGCTAAATACCAGATTACCTCCCCAGTCTCATCCATTGAACTGGAACGGCGTAAAACTGCTTTACTACAGAAAATAAGAACAAAAACATGTAGTAAGTTAGGACACTCTTCATTACACACAGATGTTTTTAGACATAGTGCATCAATGTATTTAACAAACAGAGTTGTGTAATATCTAAATTAATTTTTGATTTATAGAAGCTTTGATTCTTGCACTCAGAAATAAATGTGAAGTTTGATATTCTGTATGACATTTTTTTCCTCGTGTGTGTTGATATTTTTCAATGTAAAGCTTTGTTCAAACAAGTTGATGAGATTCCCTGCAGCTGAAAATGTGTTGCTGGTTAAAGCACAGCAGGTCAGGCAGCATCCATGGAACAGGATGCTGCCTGACCTGCTGTGCTTTAACCAGCAACACATTTTCTGCTGTGATCTCCAGCATCTGCAGACCTCACTTTTTACTCGGAGATTCCCTGCAGAGCTGTTTCTGACAATGTTTACTGACTGCTTCACAATGCACTGTGAAACCTATCTGGTTTAGTCACTATGTCTTCCAATGAATTCAGCTCCTTCATCTTCCTACACATGGTATCTACCTCCAGACAGTTAATCTAAATCCAGTCCCAGGACTGTGTGTTAAAATAATAACTTATTACAATTAAAAGCAGAGAAATGAACATCAGTCACACATGATTCTAACCATTTCATGTTTAAGAATTCTGGTCATGAATATTATCCTTGAAGAGCAAGAAAACAAAGAAAAGTGTTTTGCTTTATAAATATTGTCAAAGTTACAATGCTTAGAAACCAGAGGAATATTAAATAGTAAAAGTTTCCTTCCCATGATGCCATTTTGTAACAAGTGTGCAATGTAAATAATACCTCAATCAAAATGAAACAGCTTCTCTCTCATTAAACACATATAAACAAACTAACCAACCCAAGAGGAGTTACTGGCCCAGCTGTGTAGGTTATTGGTGCAGCTATCTGCAGCAAGGTACTTACTCCCAGTATTGCTCACTCGGGCCCTGGTGAGGATTGGAGATTTCTGATCCATTTGGACAAGATCCATTGTTTTCCTGCAGCTGTGTTATATTAACGATTTCAAAATATCCATCAGTCAGAGTGAGATTGCAGAGAGTCTCTGGAAAATATGTTTCAGTATTATACATCAATTTTGCATTCCATTTCAATATAACCAGGGTCACTGTTTCACTCTGACTGAATTAGTTAATCCTTTTGATTACATGGGTAAGGTTATGCATAGATCAGAACACAGAGGTACAGTCCGTGCACTCACACTCAGCACAGTCCTGCTCTGGTGCTCAATCTGCTTAATCTCTTGTTGGATAAAAGTCTGCATAAAAGTAATTAGAAAACCAAATTAAAATGGTACTGTATATAAAAAGTTACTTCAAAAGTATTCAGTAGTAGTTATTGTAGAAGACTTTAAGGATTATAATGGGCTGGATTATCCAGGGAAGGAGAGTCTCACATACCTTGCTACACCACTCCTTGTTTTACAAAATGAATGAATGGAGCTCCACAGTTCTGAGCGGTCGATTCAACTCAGGGCTCTCTCAGAAATTGGGAGCCACATTTTCAATCTGACAGTGCTTTCACAGCACAGAGCCTGCCAGGGGAAAGCAAAACCCTTTTCACAACTGCTGTCTTCTCACATTTTAATGTTCCTGACAGCTGCTGTCAAACAGGAAGTTCATAACATAAATGTGTGTTAGGGTGCAGGGAAGGGAAGGTGCTAAACTGATAGGAAAAGGGTGCCAGCTAAATAGGGTGCATGTAGGTAGGGTGCAGATATGCAAATCGAGAGCTATGTAAAATTCCATGTGGATAGGAGCAGGGTGACAGGTTGCCAGGTGGATAAGGTGCCAGCTGAGGAGGTGTAGGGTGCCAAGTGGGTAAGATGCCATGGTGCAGGATACCAATGGAGTTTGCTAAATAGTCCAGTGTTGAGGGTAACTTGAGGATGATAGGAGAATTTTTGGGGGAAGGGAGCAGTCTTGTTGGTCGGTTCCAGTAGCAACAACATTGGTGGAGGGGGATGGAGTCCAATAGTAACAGTGAATGGGAGGGTGGGGACAAGTTTCATATCGGCAGAGAACTGGGGGTGATATCACATTTCCAGAGGAAGTTGGGGGCAGGGTGTCACAGCTGTGAAGCCATGTGCAGGGTTTTCAGAGCAGATTGTTAATTATTAATTGTACTGAAGCTTTCTTAGTGAGGTGGAGGATTTTCATAAAGAAGATCTCCTTCTCTAACTTTGGTTACACACAAAAAGAATGCATTTATATTTAGTTTGTGATGCATTTAATTTTAAAAGCTTTCAGCTGATTGGTGACTGAAGCAGGATGCTGTTAAATAAGATAAGAGCACATGGCATTTGGGGCACAGTACTGGCATGGATAGAGGATTGGCTGCCTGCCAGAAGATAGAGAGTGGTGATAAAGGGGCTTTTTTGGGTATTGCAGCCGGTGACTAGTGGAGTTCTGCAGGTATCAGTGTTGGGACCTTCACATTATACATTAACAATCTGGATGAAGGAGCTAAGGGCATTGTTGCTAAGTTTGCAGATGAGACAAGCTAAGTGAAGGGACAGGTAGTGGTGAGGAAGTGAGGAGGTTATAGAAGGCCTTACAGAGATTAAGAGAGTGGGCAAAGAAGTGGCAGATGGAATACAATGTGGAAAAGTGTGAGGAAGTGCACTTTGGTAGGAAGAATAGAAGCATAGACTATTTTCTAAATGGGGAAAGGCTTCAGAAATCTGAAGTACACATGGTCTTGAGAGTCTTGGTTCAGGATTCCCTTAAGGTTAACATTCAAGTTTCATTGGCAGTTATGAAGGCAAATGCAACTCACTTCAAGAGAGCTAGAACTCAAGAACAGGGATGTACTGTAGAGTCTGTGTAAAGCTTTGGTCAGGCCTCATTTGGAATATTGTGAGCAGTTTTGTGCCCTGTATCTAAGGAAGGATGTGCTGGCATTGGAAGAGATTCAGGGGAGGTTTACAAGAATGATCCTGGGGATGAAGGGCTTATCGCATGATGAGCAGTTGAGGACTCTGTGTCTTTCCTTGAGGGTGTATCTCAGTGAAATTTTAAGAATACTGACAGGCCTGGATAGAGTAGATGTGGAGAAGTTGTTTCCATGCATAGGAGAGGCCAGGATCCTAGGGCACAGTCTCAGAGTGGAGGGATAACCCTTTTGAACTGAGGTGAGGAGAAATTTCTTCAGCCAGAGAGTGATGAATCTATGGAACTCATTGCTACAGAGGGCTGTGGAGGCCAAGTCATTGGGTGAATTTAAGGCAGAGATAAAATAGTTCTTAATTGGTAAGGTGATCAAGCATTACAGGGAGAAGGCAGAAGAATGAGTTTGAGAAACATATCAGTGATGATCGAATAGTGGAGCATACCTGATGGGACAATTGGCTTAATTCTGCTCCTATATCTTATGGTCTTATGATCTTACGGACATCCATAATTACTCTGAGCCCAGATGAACCACATTGTTGAATGTACTCTTATCAATTCACTTTCAGAAACTAGCAATGTAAAAATGAAATTTCAAATAACATAAATCTCAAGGATAAGATGAAACAACTGTTTTCAAAAATTACATTGTAATTTTAGCTCAAAAATAACTTCTTCATATCTGAATTATTTTTGGCAAGATGTAACATTCCAAATTCTGAAGTAGAAGATGTAGAAATCGATCGCTACTTGAATGAGTCCTAGCCTATGGAGATAAGGACTTCCATCACTGAATTCTGTGGGTGTATAATGGAAAATCCATGTCTTCTGGGTGTTGATAGATGTCCCTAACTGTATGGTATTAGACAGACAATGATTCTATTCTGTATAAATTAAAAACTAAAAAGATGACTTCGTCACGGATTTTGAAATACTAAATGGAACAAATAACATCAAGAGTCATCGAGTCAGAGAGATGTACAGCACAGGAACAGACCTTTCAGTCCAACTTGTCCACGTTAAAAAACATATCCGAAATTAATCTAGTCCGATTTGCCAACATTTGGCCCGTATCCATCTCAACCCTTCACATTCATATACACATCCAGCTAACTTTTAAATGTTTTAATTGTACCAGCTTCCATCACTTCGTCTGAGGCAGAGAAAAACTGAGTTCTATTCTTCTGGAACATTGGATAATGGAAATGTCCTAAAATTTCGTGAGTTTTTTTTAAAAATAAAGATATGAAGCTCTTCAATGCAAAAATACAGGACTGTGGATGATCCCTGACTGCATTGTACACTCTGGGACTGTGGGTGATCCCTGACAGTATTGTACAGACTGGGACTGTGGGTGTATCCCTGACTGTATTGTACACTCTGGGACTGTGGGTGATCCCTGACTGTATTGTACAGACTGGGACTGTGGATGATCCCTGACTGTATTGTACAGACTGGGACTGTGGGTGATCCCTGACTGTATTGTACAGACTGGGACTGTGGGTGATCCCTGACTGTATTGTCCAGGCTGGTATTGTGGGTGATCCTGACCGTATTGTACAGACTGGGACTGTGGGTGATCCCTGAGTATATTGTACAGACTGGGACTGTGGGTGATCCCTGACTGTATTGTACAGGCTGGGACTGTGGGTGATCCCTGACTGTATTGTACAGGCTGGGACTGTGGGTGATCCCTGACTGTATTATACAGGCTGGGACTGTGGGTGATCCCTGACTGTATTGTACAGACTGGGACTGTGGGTGATCCCTGACTGTATTGTACAGACTGGGACTGTGGGTGATCCCTGACTGTATTGTACAGACTGGGACTGTGGATGATCTCTGACAGTATTGTACAAGCTGGGACTGTGGGTGATCCCTGACAGTATTGTACAGACTGGGACTGTGGGTGATCCCTGACTGTATTGTACAGACTGGGACTGTGGGTGATCCCTGACTTTATTGTACAGGCTGGTATTGTGGGTGATCCTTGACCGTATTGTACAGACTGGGACTGTGGGTGATCCCTGAGTGTATTGTACAGACTGGGACTGTGGGTGATCCCTGACTGTATTGTACAGGCTGCGACTGTGGGTGATCCCTGACTGTATTATGCAGGCTGGGACTGTGGGTGATCCCTGACTGTATTGTACAGGGTGGGACTGTAGGTGATCCCTGATCGTATTGTACAGACTAGGACTGTGGGTGATCCCTGACTGTATTGTACAGACTGGACTGTGGATGATCCCTGACTGTATTGTACAAGCTGGGACTGTAGGTGTATCACTGACAGTATTGTACAGACTGGGACTGTGGGTGATCCCTGACTGTATTGTACAGACTGGGACTGTAGGTGTATCCCCGACTGTATTGTACAGACTTGGACTGTGGGTGATCCCTGGCTGTATTGTACAGACTGGGACTGTGGGTGATCCCTGGCTGTATTGTACAGACTGGGACTGTGGTGATCCCTGACTGTATTGTACAGACTGGACTGTGGGTGATCCCTGACTGTATTGTACAGACTGGGACTGTGGGTGATCCCTGACTGTATTGTACAGACTGGGACTGTGGGTGATCCCTGACAGTATTGTACAGACTGGGACTGTGGGTGATCCCTGACTGTATTGTACAGACTGGGACTGTGGGTGATCCCTGACTGTATTGTACAGACTGGCACTGTGGGTGATCCCTGACTGTATTGTACAGACTGGGACTGTGGGTGATCCCTGACTGTATTGTACAGACTGGCACTGTGGATGATCCCTGACTGTATTGTACACTCTGGGACTGTGGGTGATCCCTGACAGTATTGTACAGACTGGGACTGTGGGTGACCCCTATCTGTATTGTACAGACTGGGACTGTGGGTGATTTATCACCATATTGTGCAGACTGTAGTTGATGTCCAGGATCACCCACAGCCCCAGTCTGTACAGTATGGTCAGGGGAACACCCACAATCCCAGTTTATTTAAAAGTAGATTTTCTTTCAAAGCTGAAGTATTTTGTCCTCTGTTTCAGAAATTTCAACTTGACTCACATCAAGATTTCACATTAAGTCTTGTCAATTCACACAACATGAACTTTTGATAGTGACATGAGACATCCTGAGTTAAATAGTGTTATTGTGGAAGATGAGATGAAATTAAAGAGATGAGACATTAAAATAATTGCAACAAAAACTCTGTGTGTCTTAGAGTCAGACTGTGTAAGAAATATATGTGAGATGATCGATATTTGGAAAAACTCAGAGAAAGAGAATAAGTTAAGAAAATGATAGCTGCAAAAAACACAGTCATCGACAGAGAAGGGAGTCAGTGTGAGACACAATACAGGGATGGAGAGAGATACAAACAATGAACGCAGTCAGAAAGAACACAACACAGACTTATTGACAAGGTGAAAGTAAACGTGAGACATGTGAAAGACTGTTAAATTCTGATGTTTCACTATTTATTTCTGACTGACTGTCCTGCTATTCCAGTGACTCAGTGCCATGATTCCTGCTGCTGCTTTCTATCCGAGTCTTTCTGCTGTATGGCCACAATGAGGATGGTCACTGAAACTATTGTTCATCTCTCTCCCTCACTCAGACTGACAGAATGAACAATGAACAGTCAGTGTGTACACTTTCCCCAGTAGAAGCTAACACTGTACCTTTGGGGGTCCTGCTGCATGTTTCATCTGCTCCCCACCAACTGAAGCAGTCTGCCCATGGTAGGGGTGATTGGAAGGAAGCAAACAGGTAGTATAGACTGTAGCCAACGATGCAGTTGTACGAAATGTTGGACATTGTAATCAGAAACATCATAGCAATCCCCACACCTGAAAACAGAAGAAAGAACAGGGGAGTCTGGTTTGTGAATTATTGATTTAAAATAATGTATTTGACATGCATTTGGCTGGTCATTCAACCAAATTGGATTTTCTTTCAGTGAGCACAGGACAGAACAGGGAGACTGCCGTGGCTGACCAACCTTTGGGGAAATATTTTTTTTTGTTTCATCGATTATGTTGGCTGCTTCAACATTCAGTGTCCAACAGTAAAGATTTCAAAGGCTTTTTGTATTAAACAGGAAATGTTAATTATGTTATAGTTCTTTGTCTAGATTACAAGAATGATGCTCCTTGTCTTCACCTTTATATGCCCTCTCACTAATTCTTTAGGACACCATTATTATTATGAGTGGTGATAATCACACATGCCCAGTCTTAGACCGTAAGGTCATAAGATATAGGAGCAGAATTAGGCCATTCATCCCACTGAGTCTGCTCTGCCATTCAGTCATGGCTGATATATCTTTGAACCTCATTCTCTTGAGTTCTCCCCATAACTCTTGCACCCCTTACCACCAAGAAGCTATCTATCTCTGTCTTGAGTATACTCAATGACTTGGCCTCCACAACCTGCTGCATCAATGAGTTCCACAGAGTCACCACCCTCTGGCTGTGGACATTCCTCTTTATCTCAGTTCTGATGAGTTGTCCCTTCAGCTTGAGGTTGTTCCCTCATGTCCCAGTCTCTCCTACTAGTGGAAACATCTTCTCCAGGTTTACTCTATTCAGACCATTCATTATTCTGTAAATTTCATTATTCTGTAAATGTCATTATTCTGTAAATCCTCCTAGGCTCCTTTGAGTCCTTAACTGTTCCTCATTTGACAATCCCTTCATCCCTGGGATCATTCTTGTAAACCTCCTCTGGACCCCTCCAAGGTCAGAACATCCTCTCTGAGACATGGGGTCCAAACATTTTCATATATTTCAAATGCCGTCTGACCAGAGCCTTATAGAACCTCAGTAGCACATCTCTGCTCTTATATCCTAACCCTCTTGAAATGAATGTTAACACTGTATTTGTCTTCCTACCTGCCAACTGAACCTGCATGTTAACTTTAAGGGAATCCTAAACTCCTACCCTTTATGTTTCCGTTTTCCAAAGCCTTTCCCCAATTTGAAAATAGTCTTTGTTTCTATTCTTCTTACCAAATTGCATAACTCTCACAATTTCCCATCCTGTATTCCATCTGCCATTTCTTTGCCCACTCTCCTCACTACTGTAAGTACTTCTGCAGCCTTCCCACTTCCTCAGCCCTTCCTGTCCCTCTACCAATCTTTGCGACAACTGCAAACGTAGCAACGATGCCCCCAGTCCCTTTGTCCAGATTGTTAATGTATAATGTTGTGGTCCCAACAGTCCTTGTGGAACTGGTGGATTTATCCCTAATCTCTGCCCTCTGCCAGTCAGCCAATCCTCTATCCATGTCTGGATGGGTTACTGTTTGGAGGGTCAGTGTAGACTTGTTGGGCCAAAGGGCCTATTTCCACACTAATCTAACCATGTCAGGACCTTGCCCCTAACACCACCGGCTCTTATCCCATTTAGCAGCTTCATACATGGCTCCTGATTTTAGGCCTTCTGGAAATTCAAATAGATCACATCCATTGGTTCTCCTTCGTCTAACCTGCTCATTACCACCTTAAAGAATTCTAACAAACTTGTCAGACATGACCTACCCTCGATGAAGCTGTGCTAACTCAGCCCTACTTTACCATGCACTTCCAAACCCTCCACAATCTCATCCTTAATAATGGACTGTAAAATCTTATAAATGATCAAGGTCAGACTAACCGGCTTATAGTTTCCTCCCTTCTGCCTCCATACCTTCCGAAACAGGGATGTTACATTAACCATTTTCCAGTTGTCTGGCAACTTCCTTGACTCCAGTGATTCCTGAATGTTCACCAACAATGCCTGTACAATCTCCTCAGCTATCACCTTCAGGATTCTGGGGTGTAGTCCATCTGACCCAGCTGAATTACTCACCTACAGACCTTGCAGCTTCCCCAGCACCTTCCCCACAGGAATGGCCCCTACACTCACCTCTGCCTCCTGACTCTTGACATCCTGGCACACTAATGGTGCCTCCACCAGTGAAGACTGATGCAAAGTCCCTATTCACTTTCTTCACCATTTCTTTGTTCCCCATTACTACTTCCCCAGCCTCATTTTCTAATGGTCCAATGTCCACTCTCACCTCTTTCTGACCTTTTATGCATCTAAAGCAACTCTTGCAATCTTCTTTTATATTACAATCTGCTTATCGTCAGATTTCATCTTCTTCCCCCTTATTGCTTTTGTAAGTATCCTCTGCTAGTTTTTAACTGCCTCCAAATTTCCAGACTTCCCACTAATTTTCACCACATTGGATGCTTTTCCTTTTGATTTGATGCTATTCCTGACTTCCCTTGTCTGCCGTGGTTGCCTCATCCTCCCTTTACTATGTTTCTTCTTCCTTGGGATGAATTTCTGTTTTGCCCCTCAAACTACCTCCAGAAACTCCTGCTATTGCTGCTCTACCGTCCTCCCTGTTATGGTCCCCTTCCAATCAACTCAGGTCAGCCCCTCCCTCATGGCTTTCTGGTTGCATTGACTCAATTGTAAAGATCTTACACCAGATTCCTGCTCTTCCATTTCAAACTGAAGGGTGAATTTTATCATATTATGGCCACTGCCCCCGATGGATCATTCACCTTAAGCTCCTTAATCGAGTTTACCTCATTACACAGCACCAAATCCAGAATTGCCTGTCCCCTGGAGGGCTCTATCACAAGTTGCTCCAACAAATCACCTCGTAGACATTCTGCAAATCCCTTTTTTATTGGATCCCCTACCAACCTGATTTTCCTCGTCCAGTTGTATATTGAAGACTCCCATGATTACTGCAATTGTGCATCATTTTTTACATGCCTTTTCTACCTCCTGATTTATTTTCTGACCCATATCCTGACTGCTGCTGGGAGGCCTGGACATAACTCTCATCAGGGTCATTTTTGCTCTGCAAACCCTCCATTTTCCAAGATGGCGACAGTGTAGCAGGGCTGCATGCAGACTCTTATCTAGAGCTCATCCACTTCCAGCTACGTTTTAAAAATCTTTTAATTTCTGCTCTCTCTTGATTTTTTTTCTTTTCATTTCTCGTTTCTTTGGTGGGTTGGTCAGAGGCAACAAGAGCAGGCTTTACACGGAGTGGTGACAGCCTTCCAGTAATTGGAGGTGGCAGTGATGGTAGCAAGGACATTCCCCTGCTCCTCCAGCAATCGGAGACGGAGGTGATGGACTCTTTAAGGTGCCAGTGCTGGCATATTGGAGGACGGTGGCTGGAGTGGGAATCTTGGCACACCAGCAGACTGGCCTGTCAGTGGAATGAGGCACTCCGGCTCGCAGTAGGCCTAGAGCGGGGACACCTGATGTCACCAAGGCATCAGCGGAGCAGGAGACTCCTGGCTGGAATCACGGGAGGCCCGGAGTGGGAACTCTTGGTTGTGGGGCCCAACAGTCTACCCAGTATTGGAGGCAGCATTGAAATGGGCCCAGCAGTGATGAGATGGTGCCTGAAGAATGGTGACTCCTATAACAGCGGGTCCAGTGCAGTCAGCTGCAAGTCAGTGGAGATGGGCGAGTGACACAGTTGTGGCATCTCTCTCCAGTCTCTCTTTGCAAAGGCATATTCCAGCAGGAGATGTGAGACAGTCACAAACTCCCCCTCCTTAAACCGATTTGTAGGCAGCATGCAGTGGCGCAGACAATCCAGGCGTACGTGAAGAATCTCACAAGTACTGCCCTTCTCACCATGAGCCAAGTGATGTCATGGTGCTTGTTGGAAAATTCTGGCGATGAGGCATTCTGCGAAATGACTTTGACAGTCTGCTGACTAACCTGTCCTTTTCCAACAGGGTCTTGAGGATGCTACATACTGACCTCTTCCTAATAGACCTGTGATGAAAAGTGTTTTGAAATTCTTCACAAAGGAAAAGCGATATGGAATAGTCAAATTCCTTGGAGCAGTCTGCAGCAACAAGACCAGTCCCATCCTTCTCAACACCAGGGACAAGTAGAACCTCAGTACATAGTCAGATTTAGTGTTTGTGTACTGAGGAGCTACACACAGCTTGATGCAGCCACACACAAAGAAGGACAGGTCAGACACAAGAGAAACCAACACTTGTCACAGATGTGGTCACATTGAACCTCATATCATCCGTCATCATTTCCGCCACCTCCAAACGGACCCCACCACCAGGGATATATTTCCCTCCCCTCCCCTATCAGCGTTCCGAAAAGACCACTCCCTCCGTGACTCCCTCGTCAGGTCCACACCCCCCACCAACCCAACCTCCACTCCCAGTACTTTCCCCTGCAACTGCAAGAAATGCAAAACTTGCACCTACACCTCCCCCCTTACTTCCCTTCAAGGCCCCAAGGGATCCTTCCATATCTGCCACAAATTCACCTGCACCTCCACACACATCATTTGCTGCATCCGCTGCACCCGATGTGGCCTCCTCTATATTGGGGAGACAGGCCGCCTACTTGCGGAACATTTCAGAGAACACCTCTGGGACACCCGGACCAACCAATCCAACCACCCCGTGGCTCAACACTTCAACTCCCCCTCCCACTCCGCCAAGGACTTGCAGGTCCTTGGACTCCTCCATCACCAGACCATAGCAACACGATGGCTGGAGGAAGAGTGCCTCATCTTCTGCCTAGGGACCCTCCAACCATAAGGGATGAACTCAGATTTCTCCAGTTTCCTCATTTCCCCTCCCCCACCTTGTCTCAGTCCCAACCCTCGAACTCAGCACCACCTTCCTAACCTGCAATCTTCTTCCTGACCTCTCCGCCACAAACCCCACTCCAACCTATCACCCTCACCTTAACCTCCTTCCATCTATCGCACTTCCAACACCCCTCCCCAAGTCCCTCCTCCCTACCTTTTATCTTAGCCTGCTTGGCACACTCTTCTCATTCCTGAAGAAGGGCTCATGCCCGAAACGTCGATTCTCCTGCTCCTTGGATGCAGCCTGACCTGCTGCGCTTTTCCAGCAACACATTTTCAGCTCCTCAGTAGGGTCCATCAACTCCAATTTCATGCAGTTACAAGATATTGTCTAGCCCTACATCTCGATTTTATTTAAAAAGTTCTTAATTTGTTTTTTTTCAAAAAATTCCAACTGATCTTTTAATTTGTAACCTTAAATATTTCCCTTATTTACCTTCAACCTGAAAGTAGCCAATAATAGTCATGTTAGTAGCTATTATCAACCAATGAACTTATGCCTTACCAGTGATGTCACTCTGCTGTGTTAGGTCCCGAATCCTGGGTTTCAATTCATCATTTTTTTAAAAAAACCTGACAAACTATGAGCCAAAAACCAATAGACAGCATGTACCACATCTAATAACGTGTATGGTAGATCAGAGTGCAACATTACTTCACAAGCTTGGCTTTAACCTTTGTCAGATAAGGGAGGTTTATTATTATTTATTAAATCAACACTATTACTTTTCCGAATTTGCTGCGACTGTATCGATAAAATAAACATTCACCTTGTAACATAGGCACAGCCCTCCACACTGCAACAGGCCCAAGGCTGGCAAACTGACCAAAGGAACACTCCAAGAAAAACAATGGTATCCCAACAAGGGCCAGCATGACAGAATAGGGAATAAGGAATGCACCTGGAAAATAGCGGAAAGGATTTCAATTTTCAAGTGAAACTCCATGCTTACACTATGTGGGTGGATTAAAATTTACCCTGAAATCTCTACGAATGTCCAAATTCCCGTTTTGTGAATTTCACTCTCTAACACAATCAGATATCTTTTCAGGTCACTTTACACAGCCATGTTGTGACATTTCTTATACATTTGCGCTTGGTTTCCATCAATCCAATGGTGTGGGTTGTGAAGAGTCCTGATTTGAGCAGTTTTGATGATAATGTACCAGCCTGAACACAGGGCCTGACTGAGGAGCCTGCTGTTCTGAGGATTTCACACATTGTGCAGTAAATATATCTGATGTGGATGGCTCATGCATTCGAAACAATATCAATTGAAAATACATTGCAAATTAATAAATGAACCATTTACTTTGGTTTATAAATAGCATATATTTGATGCATCACATTGCTAATTTTAAACTATTACCTTGACATATCTCTCTCTTCATAAGGAAATAGTAGTCAAACTTGTTAGCTGTGGGATTGAATTTACCAGTTCACATTGAAATTGTTTAACTCTGCATTATTTACTATATCATTTTTAGTGCAATAAACATTTGTTATTTACTGAACTACAATTTTCAGGATAAGTCAACAAATCGATCCATTTAGTTCTGCCTTTCTTACTCTCCGATATTTTTAATTTCTCTACCATACCTCCTCCGTTTTTGTAAGCCAGGTAAGGAAATCTCCAAACATTCCCAAAACCCACTGCATAACCAATCATTGAGAGCAGGTAATCAATCTTCGAAGACCAGTTACCCCGTTCCACATTCTCATCACCCACAGCACCATGTTCATTGGCGGTATCCTGGGAGAAAGAATTGAAATGGCAAGCTCAGACATTAATCTTTCTCAGACTAGATCTCAAGTGAAATGTATCGTCACCACTCCCACAACTATCGGAAAATGGTGCAGTTCTCTATTTAGCAGCAATGTCTGTCAGGTTAGAAACAGCCAGATGTCCACAGAGAGTCTACAATTCACAACGACCAAAATCTACAAATCAACAGTATCTCAAATTGTCTTACATGGATTTTTACTGTTTTGTTTTGTTGAAATACTCACCGTATCCTGTGGAGGGTTTGGCCGATTGTCATTCAGTAAGAACCGAAATAAATGCCTTCGGTCCATTTTCAGACATCAATGAACTATTCTTCCACTTGCACAAGAATTGGAAGTAAAATGAGGACACTCCTTTTGGCCAAAAGTCCTTCAACTTCTCATGAATGGATTATTCTTGTTGAGTCAGAAGTCAGCCTCTTACTGTGTTTCATAACAGGTGTAACTCTACTTAGCTAATCATTCAATTTCCACACTAAACATTTCTATTGAGTTAAATGATTTGTTTTCAGAACAGTTACGATCAAAGGGCATTCATTCCCTGTCCTCAGGGTTTGGGCAAAGCGCTGGTTTTAAAAGGAATAGCTTCCAAGTGAATCCAAACCAAGTTGAACTTCAGCCAAAGAAAAGCTATCTAAGATTTCTTCTAAAAATGAACGGGTCTTCTCCCATATTAGAAATATAATTGTCATCCCCTGCTACCCGAGTTCATTTTACGTAATGAAATTTTAATTAGTTTTGAATGTGTGGCTGCAGTTTTGTAATCCCTATATAAGATGAAATGTACATGGATTTGGGAAAAACATGATTGCTTGTCCATTGATCTGGCAGTCTCACCTCTAACCAAATGTTTAAAGTTAGAAGATTATAAGAGAGAAGTAAATCTGTATTGCTTTCTTAGCATTCCATCATGAAATGTTATCGCCTAAATTATAACTATGCTTACTAAAGTGAGGTGTAATAGTTCTATAGTTGGAAAAGTTAAGTAACTATTAAATAGTATGGTTCCTACACTGTTGCCTCTGACTATCAGCAAGTCACCAATTGAAAGAGCAGCACATTAATATTCAAAAGTCTTCATCTGTATTGGAGTAGGTTATTGATAGGGTAAAGCAATATTCTGAATTGTATGATTAGATAGGGCTCTCTCAGTGTGAGATCCAGAGCTAATTACTGAAAAACTTCCATTGCTTTCAAATGTTATTTACTGGTCAGCTTAGCCATCTGGCTGGATCATTAGAAGCTTTGCTAGGTGCATGATCTTTTGGCTGAATCACAAACACCAGTGGGTTTGGAAGAGTGATGATTGCATATAAAAATACAACAAAAAGTGTATTCTCTTGTGCAAAATGCAATGTGTCACCACATTCAGCGTCATCTTGAAAGACTGAGTTTAATGCAAAATTTTACTGCTTTTGAGTTCATCTTTCCCTCTTCTTCTTAATACCCTCCGCTCCTCCTCCATTCACTGCTTAACATCAGCCAGGGTCTTTGTAACGGGCTCCAGGGTCTTGTCATTGGGCTCTGATTTCTTAATTATGGACCCACCCCTGCCATTGCCACGTCTCCCACAAGCCTCTATGTCTGAGCTGGAGCCATGGGCCTGATCTCCTACCTACTGCTCTCCCTGCGAAGCTGCCACCAGTCATCGGGATCCTGGCTCAGGCCTCATCTGTGACCTCAGTGCTAGAGCCAGAGCCAGCCAAGGATCTGGGACTGCATGGGGCCCTGCCCCAACCGACTCCCATGCAGAAACAAAAAAAACACAGGAAGACCGATCACCATGGCAGCTGCAACCGCCATCAATCACCCGAAGGAGCTGTTCTCTCTTGCTGCTGCTGCTCCCTGTCTTTTGCACTGGTCCTCTGGCCCCTACACCCTCCTCTGTCTCTGACAAAAGTATAAAGGCCCATTTTCCTACAACTTTCAACTCTGAAGAAGCCTTGTACTGGACTCAACTAATTAACTCTGTTTATCTCTCTATTGATTCTGCCAGACCTTCTGTGTTCTGCAGCATTGTTTGTGTTTGTTTTAAGATATTATTCCTGCTTACTGGAGTAACTGACTCCCTGATCAATGTGGTGACACCAGCTCTTTTACACCCTCACCCATCTCCCCTATCTCACCTGAAGATTCTATAACCCAGAATATTGTGCTGACAATCATGTTCTTTCCTCAACCACAACCATCTCTGTGATAGCAATGATATTAGATCCTCATACATTAATAAACACGCACAACTCCTCTGCCTTACTCACAAGACTCCTTGCATTAAAAAATACCATCCATCTTTGCCACACTCCATTCTGCACTAACTTGAATATATTTGCACGAATTTCTGCATTGCAATGGTGGGTTCTTCAATACTTTTCAGTACATTAACCTTTACTGAACCTCCATTTAGTATCCCAGACCCCTGCAAAAATTAGTTTTAAATCCCACCATCACATTCAGCAATACCTTCAGAAAACCAGAACACTTGTACGTCCCACCTTCTCCAGAAATAAATGTGGTCATCCAACACTAATCTGTTCCGGATCGCAATGCACTCTGGAGCTTTCCTGACTTCTTGCCAGCCTCTTTCTGATTGGTCATAGAGTCATAGACTCATACAGCATGGAAACACTTTGGTTTAACCTGTCCATGCTGAACATAATCCCAAACTAAGTTAGTCACACCTGCCTGGTCTTGGCTCATATCCCTCCAAACCTTTCCTATTCACGTATCCATCAAAATATCTTTTAAATGCTGTAATTGTACCCACATCCATCATTTCTCAGTAAGTCCACACACAAACTACTCTTGGTGTAAAAAAAATTGCCTCATATCTTGTTCAAATCTCTCTCTTCTCACTGCTCACCTTAAAAATTGCCCGAAACATTGACTCTCCTGCTCCTTGAATGCTGCCTGACCTGCTGCGCTTTTCCAGCAACACATTTTCAGCTCTGATCTCCAGCATCTGCAGTCCTCACTTTCTCCTTAAAAATGTCCCCCTAGTCTTGAAATTCCCCATCTTATGGAAAAGACAACTACCATCAACTCTATCTATACCTCTCATTATTTTATAAACCTCTATCAGGTCACCTCTCAACCTCCTACGCTCCAGTGAAAAAACGTTTCAGCCTTTCTTTATAACTCAAACCTTCCATACCTGGCCACATCCTGGTAAATCCCTTCTGACCCCTCTCCTGCTTAATAATACCCTTCTCCTCTCTGACTGCATTTTCTTAAACCGTGATGGGGGGTCAGGGATGGGAGCAACAATGAGAAAAGAGAAAAGGTTGAGAACTGATACAGAAGATAAAGGGAGAAAGTTCAATAAACAAGGCAGGCAAGAGCATGGCGGGCTATGAGGAAAAATAATGAATTAAACACATTTATTTCAACGCAAGAGGACTGACAGGTAAGGCAGATGTACGTAGGGTATGGATAGGAACATGGGACTGGGATATCATACCCTTTGCAGAAATTTGGCTGAGGGAGGATGATAATTGGCAGCTTAGTGCTTGGCATGTTGATGCTATCAGAAGGATAAAAAGGTGCACAAGAGAGGTGAGGGAATGATGTTTTTGATTAGGGAATTCAACTTGTACTTAGACAGAATATTCCTGGGTGATTGTCTAGCTACATGGATGAACTAAAAATAAGAAAGGGGTGATCACTTTGATTGGATTGGATTATAAGCCCCCAACAATTGTCACAGTAATGGTCTGGTACAAGTTAGTTTGCCCTTGAGTTTTTTTTAGAGAGGGGATAATTGGCCAGGATCCATCGTGCCTGAACTTTGAATGGTTCACTGGGGCCTTGTTGTTTCCCCAAACAAATACTGCTTCAGATCAAAAGCTTGAAAGACCTTTTGAAAACTTGGTCTTGTCAAGGGGACGTGGCCAGCTCTCTAGCTGTTCAGTTCAGTACGGGAGGGAATAGAGTCATGGGGGAAAATGGAAGCCTTCTCTCTGTCCTTCTGCCCTTCTGATTTTGAACTGGATGCTGCCTGTGCCATTGTTTGCTGTTTGTGCTTAGGGATCTGTGTACTGGGATTGTTGCAAGAATTTTCAGAACAGCATCCTTAGGTAGGGTTTGGATAGGATAAGTTATCGGGTATTCTGTTTTCTGTTCCTTGTAGTTCATTTTATAATTTTGCAAATAAATTTTGTTTGTTTAAAACCTGGCAGTTGACCAAGCTGATGTACTCCAGGAATATCCACTGTACACCTCATTAAACAAATAGCAAAGTTACAGTCAGACCTAGTCCATGACAGACTGGGGGCTTTTTGCGGGATTTAAACAGCGAGTGGTAGTTGCTAGTGTCTTTTATTTCGGGTGTTGATTTGGTTGGTTTAAACCGTGTTCGGATGGCAATGGCTCTTTCAATCACCAAGGAGTTCCTGGAGGTTGAAGAAGTGACCTCGGGGGTTTTGCAAAAGGCAGATAAGACCAAACTGCAGGAATTAATAGACAAGCTAGGGTTGAATTTACCTCCTAATGTGAGGAAAGATGAGATGAATTCAGCAGTAGCTCAGTATTCAAGTTTGCTGGAAACACTATCAGGATCTGTAGAGATGGCAAGAATTCGATTGTAAATGAAGCAGCTTGAGTTAGAGGGGAGAGATAAGGAAAGGGCAGCAGAAATGAAACAGTTTGAATTACAATTAAAATCAGAAGAGAGAGAAAAAGCAAACACATTAAGGGTTTTAGCCACAGAGAAAGAAAGATAATGAAGAACTCTAGCAGAAGAGAAAGAAAAAGCAAAGAGATTGAACTTTAGAAATTGACACTTAAAAAGGGAAGTCAGCACAAAAGGATGGAGATGCAGGCTGAAGGTAGGTTTAGTGAGGAAGAGAGTGAGGATGAGCAAGCCCCTGGCAGTCAGAAGCCTAGTGAGAAACTGTTTAAGTATGTTCAAACAAGGCCTAAATTTAATGAGAAGAATGTGGAAGCCCTTGTCATTTCATTTGAAAAAGAATCTAAACAAATGCAATTGCCAGTCAGTGTGTGGGTTTTGTTGATCCAAACCAAACTTGTGGGTTGAGCTAGTGAGGAATTCACATCGCTATCAGAGCAGGTATCTGGGGAGTATGAGTAGGGAAAAGAATCAATCTTAAGCGCATATGAATTGGTACCAGAAAGCCTATAGACGTTTAAAGAATCTAAGGAGGAACCCTGGTCAAACTTATATTGAGTTTGAAAGAATTAAACAAAGTAATTTTGGTAGGTGGATACGAGCTTTAAAAATAGAACAAACTTACAATACCCTTAGAGAGACAATTATTTTGGAGGAGTTTAAAAATTCACTGCCTGACATAGTGCAAATTCATTTGGCAGCGCAGAGAGTTAAAAATGGCAAGCTTAGCAATTGAAGTGGCTGATGATTATGAGTTGGTCCATAAATCACGGTCTGACTTCCTGCATCAATTTCAATCCATGAGGGATAGAAGCTGGGGAAAAGAGAAATCCTCCTGTGGAAAGGGTGAGATAGATCTCAGTGACGATCATAAGGAGACCTTATCACAGCGTAAAAAGGAAACCCCAGAAGGGGACGAAGAAGGTAAAAGCTCCAGTGTTTTTATTGCAATAAAGTAGATCACATGAAATCACAGTGTTGGTGGGCTAGGAAAAGCACAGGAAAGCCAGGCGTGGGAAAGCAGGATAACCCTGGAAGTGTTGTTGGAGTGGTAACAGTGGGAGCTAGAAAGCTGCATCAGAGTGCACAAGCTGATCAGAGGTTGGTTAAGGAAGAAATGCCAGATCTGCTTTAAAAATATACCTGAAAAGGTAAAGTTTATTCATGTTAGAGTAGCAAGTAAAGAGGTTATAATATTAAGGGACACAGGATTCTCTCAGTCTGTGATGTTGAAGGATGTGGAGGAATATACTCCTGAAGGACTATTGCCAGAAAAGTTACTGGTAACAAGAGTTCATGGTGAGACAAAAAGTGCTCAATTATGTAAAATGATGCTAGAGTGACTAGAAAAGAGTGGAGAATGTGTATAGGAGTACTGGACAAAGTATCGGTTCCAGGAAAACAATTTGTCCTTGTGAATGATACAGCTGATTCACTGGTAGGTGTGCTGCCTACTGTAGTTGAAAGACCTGTGGATACTCAAGCAACTAAAGCACTGCAAGAATCTTACTTGGGAATCTTCCCTGTTTGTGTAGTAATGAGGTCACAGAGTCACCAGTTGAAGGAGGAGAGATCAAAGGGTACAGATAAGAAATCTGAAGTGGCATTAGCAGAGACTGTATTCGATCAGTTAGTTAAGATAAAACAGGAATAAATAAATAATCATGCAAATATCTTTACCTGTGCAAAACTCATTGAGGTTCAGCAGAAAGATGAAAACTTAAAGCAATTGTATCAAAAGGCATATACAGAGAAGGAGTCTGAATTTATCCCTGTGTGCTATTACCTGAAAAATGATGTCTTAATTAGGAAACTGAGACCATCACATATTCAAGCAGATGAGAAATGGGCAGAGATTCATCAAATTGTATTGCCAGTGGGGTATAGAAAGGAAATGTTGCAGGTGGCACATGAATCACCACTTGGAGGCCATTTAGAACTGAGGAAAACACAAGCTAAAATACAAAGACATTTTTACTGGACTGCACAAGAATGTAGTTGAATTTTGCCAGTTATGTCATGCATGTCAAGTGATTGGAAAACTACCGATGGTAATAAAACCTGTAACTTTAATACCTATTCCCGATTTTGAGGAACTTTTTACCAGAGTCTTAATTGATTGAGTAGGTCCCCTACCACAAACAAAAGGTGGGAACCAATATTTGTTAACAATAATGTATACATCGACAAGATTTCAAGAGGCTGTTCCATTACACAATATCACAGCTAAAAGGATTGTAGAGGAATTACTCAAAGTTTTCACTAGATACAGACTACCAACAGAGATACAGTCAAATCAAGGGTCAAACTTCACATCCAAACTATTTAAGGAAGTTATGGACAGTTTAGACATAAAACAATTCAAATCTACTGTGTACCATCCAGAATCGCAGGAAGCGTTAGAAAGATGGCATTGAACACTAAAGACCATGTTGAGGGCTTATAGTCAGGATTATCCAGATGAATGGAATAAGGGAATTTGGTTGTTCTTTTTATGATCAGAGATGTACCAAATGAATCCACCGAATTCAGTCTATTTGAGTTAGTTTTTGGACATGTTGTGAGAGGACCACTAAAATTGATTAAGGAGAAATTAATATGTCAGAATTCAGAGACCACCCATTTGGACTTTGTGTCAAATTTTAGAGAATGATTAAATTGAGCTAGGGAGTTGACTCAACAGCATTTAAAAGTACCACAGCTCACAATGACTCAGCAAGTGGAATAAGAAATCAAAATATTGCTATTTTGCTATCAGGGATAAGGTATTGTGGTACTTCCAGTAATAGGTGAACCTTTAAAAGCAGGATTTAGTGGATCTTATAAAATCGAAAGGACATTGAGTGAGGTAAACTACTTGATATGGACCCCAGACTGGAAGAAATCTCACAGAGTGTGTCTTGTGGGATACTCAAAAGATATTTTGACAGGGAAGGAAAGCAAGATAAGGTGTTAATGATTACAGCACAGAAGGAAGAGCCAAGTTCAGAGGCTTCTGAATTGGACATTCCTCAAATTAAATGGGACAATGAGGAAGTTGTCAAAAATTGGGATAAATGATTGGGTTATCTTCCTGAGAAAAATTGAAATTACCTGAAAGAGCATTACTATCACATGGGGAGATATGAGGAAATAATCTGGGAAGTATTAGCCTAATGGTGCATGATGCAGAGATAGGAGAGGCTATTCCGATTAAGCAACAAATCCCCAGATGTAAATAAGGAGGACATCACAGTGTCGGCAAGGCTGCGTTTGTCCTGTCTGGTGCTTAGGTTGATGTCGGATGTTTTGTTTGCTCTCAAAATAGGTAAGAATCAATTATGTCCTTTCGTGAAGGACATTAGTAAACCAAATGCATTTTAATGACAATCACCAGTGGTTACATATTCACGATTAGACTTCTCTATTTCTCTTTTCTCCTTCTCAACATATCTTCACACCGACTGGTTCAGCCAAGCTTCTGTTCTTCTACGTGTAATTTGTCGTGAGGTTTGGTGTAAGATTTTACTTTATGACACTTCTTGAGAGTACAGTGGGATATAATATAGCAGTAGAGGCACTGTATTACTAAAAGTTGCTGTAAAGTATGAGTCTGAGAGGTTGTCACAGAAACTGTTTCCTGATCTTTCAAACATTTCCTCACCTGCCACAAGGTGGGGCCCTCAGCTTGGACAACTCTCACCACGGCTATTATGGGTACCCACATAATACACAAGATGATCATACACCAGCCCAGCGCTATTGACCAGACAGAGTATTCAACTGGTCCATATGTTGGAAGGGCAAATGTTGTTAAGGACCAGACTAAGATTGCCTGAATGAAATAAACACAGAAAGTAAAATCAGTAACATGATGAAAGGGACTTACTGTACATTTTTACATTCAGCTTAAATCACTCAAACATGTAACATCTCCTTACGGTTAAAATGCACGGAGAGATCAGAATCCAACAAGCTCTCCACCAGAGCCAGAAAAGCCAATTCCTTTTCCCAATCATCATCTCAATGTCCTTGATGAATCTGTTTATCCCTGTGAATGGCAAGGAAGCAGAGAGACACCATCACTCGCACTGTCCTGTCTTCAGGGCAGCTTGTTTTCTGTTGAAGTTCATCTTGTACAGGTGGCATTGATGAACACGTTAAACAGAGAAAGGATTGCTGAAGATTTCAAATTGGATGAACAGAGTGTTCCCTATCACCAAATCGATTATCTGTACTCCAAGATTTAAAGGTCTTGAAGGAACTCTCACACTGTTTCGAGAAGACAAGTGTTCAAGGTGAATGGGAGATGAAGTGAGGTGGCAGGTTGAGGCCAAAGGTGCCAATGAGTGGGGATTGATGATGTGGTGAAGTCATGTTGGTTGTGGAGCAGGGTTGTGGAAGATTTGGATCTGGTCAGGTATGGAGTTGGGAGTGTTTGATAGTGGAGATGAGAGGTGTGTGTTGTCTGGAATAGAGAGTGGTGGGTGGTCACATGCCCATGGGAAGTGATGTCACAGGTGAATGACTTGGTGGGAGACTGTTAATGTTATTCATTGTCAGGTCAACGTGAATGATTGAGGGAGTCATTTTTATAATGAGAGCAGATTTTAATCCTTCTAACATTTCCTGGGTAATTATAAGTCAGTCAGAACTTTCTGAAGTCTCTGTCTCTAACTCAGAGTTGGAACTTATTCAGAGGATTTTTGACACTGGGTATTTCCATGAGTATCATACATTCCCAGGCAATTCCCATATAACCAGTGTGTTGGGACATCTGCCTGATCCTGGTGTACAGCTTCCAGCCAATGGGCTCCCAAAAACTGGAAATGTAAAATGTCGGCTAAGAAATTGCATTCATCACTTTAGAATTGATGAGCCTGATCTTTGTGTGAACAATTGTTCAGGGAGTGGAAACAATGGCTAATGTTAATTCCAGTAACCAGGTAATCAATAAATAGTATTCCCTTGGCTGTATTCTTAAGGCACCATAAGGGCAAGAAAATGATCAAGAAACTTGTCCAATGGAATGAATGGATATGGATAGCACAGATAAAAGACATTGGAGTGTTGACTGACCATGATGGTATTAAATAGGGGAACAGGTTTGATGGACTGAATGGCCTACTCTTATTCCTGTGTCCCAAGATAAAGGATCAGGAAGCATATTAATGTTCCTAATCTCTATGATGATCAAGACACTCACAGGAACAATCTCATTAAGGGAATCTCCTGATTCTGTAGGATCATCATTGCGGTCAGGGAAGTGAGAAGTCTTGAAACAATGTTAAGAATCTACCCATGTGATGCTTCTGTTATCAAGGTGGAAGGGAATATTTGGGGGTTTTGAAACAGTCAGAATGGACAAAGAACACAACTGTATAGAAATAGGCCTATCAGTCCTCTCAGCCTGCGCTTACACATTTTGCTCTTCCATAATAAAACTGTCCTCACGAACAGGATCTGTATCCCTCTATTCCCTTCCTATTCATGTATTTGTCCAGGTGCTTCTTGAATGCTGCTATTGTGTCTACTTCCACCATCTCCGCTAGCAGGCGTGTTCCAGGCACTCACCACCCTTTGTGTGAAAAACATGCCTTGTAGATCACTTCGAAACATCCCCCCACACCTTGAAAGTGTGTCCCCTAGTAATTGATCCCTCCACCCTGGGAAAAAAAAACCTCTTACCTTCCACTCAATCCATGCCATCACAATCTTCTAAACTTCTATCAAGTCACCCCTCAACCTTTCATATTCCAATGAAAACAAACCCAGTCTGTCTAAATGTTCTTCATAGCTAAAATCCCCATACCCTGCAACATCCTGGTAAACATTTCCTAAGCATCCACGTCCATCTGCTACTGTGGTGACCAGAACTGTATGTAATACACCAAGTGTGACCTAACTAAAGTTCCATAAAGCTGCAGCATAATTTGCCTACCCTTACAATCAATGCCACTTCCAATGAAGGCAAGTATGCCACAGGTTAATTGGATTGGAAGGATTCAGTTGCTGTGGGGTAGTTATCAAGTGAGGGCATGATTGAATAGCAAGTCAATTAGTTTCTAAATTTTGCTTTTCACTGTGGGACATGCATGATGTTGTTCACCTGTTATATCTGTATCATAGCCTTGTGATTTTGAAACATAGTTCAATAAAATTAGTTCATGAATTTTATAATCCTAAACTTTTGCCTCTGTCATTATTCATTTGACTCAAGTCTAAATCCTCACTAACTGTTCAAACCCTATAGTTATCCGCACAATATCCAGTGTAGACATTATAGTGTTCTCTGAAGAGGTGAAAGTATTCTCATAAATACATTTCAATTGTAATTATTTTTTTTTCCAGTCATACCCACCATAGATCCAGCTGAGACCAATGAGTTCCAACAGAGCAACTACAATGAGAATCCATCCAGTACAGAAATAATCCATTAAATGTAACCAATAAATCCCAGCCTAAAATGAAATGGAAAATTAGAAAGCATTAAATGGAAAAAAACATAACATTCAAATTTTTAAAATAGACATTAAAAGGATTTAAGAATTTATCTTTTCTCAACCGCAAAATACCCTGTTAGCTCGATTTATTCTCATTCCTTGAAGGGCTGGAATTAGTTGTGTTCCATTTTCCTTTTTTGAAATAAACAATCAGTTTTGCATGTAGCAGCACGGTGGCTCAGTGGTTAGCAGTGCTGCCTCACAATGCCAGGAATGCAAGTCTGATTCCACCCTTGGGTGACTGTCTGTGTGGAGTTTATAAGTTCTCCCCATGTCTGTGTGGGTTTACTCCAGGTGCTCTGGTTTCCTTCCACAGTCCAAAGATATGTGGATGAGGTGGATTGGCCATGCTAAATTGTTCATAGTGTCCAGGGATGCAAAGGCTAGGCGGATTAATCATGGGGAACGCAGGGTTGTAGGTTAGAGGATGGTTCTGGGTGCGCAGCTCTTCAGAGGATCAACGCAGACTTGATTAGCTAAATGGTATTTCCACACTGCAGAGAGTCTATGATTCTGTCCAGATGTGATCTCGGTCAGGTGCAACACCTCTCTGGATTTATACATTATGATATTTCCATGCCTTTCAATATATTAAACTGAATTGTCTGTCATTGCTGGGCTTACCTTCACAGGCTTTTTTTTTACAAATAAAGGCGTAATGTCTGCAATTGTCTAACCAGTCAGCACCTCCCCTGAGTTTAGGGAAGGCTGGAAAATTATGGTCAGTGGTGCTTTAATTTCTACACTTGCTTCCCTAAATGTTCTTGGATGCATGACACCTGCTTCCGGACCTTGTCAATTTAAATATTGATTGCCTACTCAAAACTTCTTCCTGGTGAATATTGATCTTTATCGTGATAGAGCTTCCTCCTCCATTACTATAACTGGTGTCGCTTCCATCTCCTTGGTAAAGACAGATGCAAGGTATTCAGTTAACACCTTAGTCATGTCTCTTGTCTCCATATGTCCTATATTTCAACTTGTGGGCCAAGTGCTGGAAAGTGAGATTAATGTAGAATTCATATAATTTTGGTTGTACAGACTTGAGGGCCAAAGCTCCTCTTCTGTACTATAGGATTCTCTGATTCACTGTGTAAACCACCTTTTTTACCCTAATTGACTCAACTCCTCATTTTGCTATTAATGTGCCTATAGAAGACTTTGGAATTCCTTGATATGTTTGGCTGACAGTGCTTTCTCATCAGTGCTTTCTCATCAGTTAGTACATTTGGCTGGACAGCTGTCTTGAAATGCTGAGAGATGTCAGAGGTGCGTTTCAATTCCTGCACCAGCTGAAGATACCACGAAGTATCAACCTCTCCCCTTCCCTGAGGTGTGGTGATTCTCACATTAAACCATCACTCGTCGCCTCTCTGTGGCCCAGTAGACCCATGGTGGCTTTACCTCTGACCTTAATCTTCTTATTAAACCCCCTTCACTTCTCCAATATGCTTTTCACTTCCCCTTTGAACCTTAGTGTTCTGCTTGAAGTTTTTGTCTTGACACTCATCATAAACTCACTTCTTCTTCTTCATTTTGTATTCTATCTCCTTTGTTCATCCTCAGAGCTCTGGATTTGTTTGTTCTCCTTTTGCTTTTTGAGGGAACATACCTTGATTGTACCTGAATCATGTCTATTTTAAACATAGCCCTTTGTTCAGTGACTGTTTTTCCCACCATAATTTTGTTCCTGTCTCTCTGGCTCAGCTCCATTCTTTGCCCATTGAAGTCAGCTCTCCTCCAGTTCATTCTTCTTATTCTGGACTGCCAATTATCCATTTTTATCACCACCCCTGGTCCAAAACCAAACCAGCAGTGGGGTTCTAAATGCTGGGAGCTTATTTAGACTGAACTTAATTCTTTGTGATTTATGAAACAGTGTCTCATTTTACTGAGTATCCTTGTCTAGAGAGGGTTGATTGCTCATGTGGAAACATAGCAAATGACTAAGCTACAACTTACCTGTGTTACAAACAGAAGGCCAAGGAAATAAAATAACAAACAAAGACCAGCTGTCAGATAAAGACGCTTTGGCCTAAGGAACTCAGGAAACTGGTCCAGCAGGCTTGTTATTACTGTTTCTATTGAAAACAAGAGTTATCAGTGATTAATTAATGATTTATACCAAGTCTGAGATAAATCCACCACCAGAGAAATGGCAGCCAAGAGAACTGAAGGAGCCAATGGGGAGAGATTTCTCTGTCTATGGGCAGAATTGTATAAGAGCAATGTTTGGAAAATGGAGGCTTGCTAATGTCTCCTGAAAGTAACTTACCATCTCAGGGTGGGTGATAGAAGATTCTGAGATGTGGGCTATAGGCTGTGATTCAGTGGGAACGACAATATTAGACATTTGGTTCAACAATGTGTGGGAGAACTCTCTCAGATTGTATTGCAGAAGAGTTTGCAATACTGATTGGGAAGATTGTACCTTTGCTGTTTCTGATGCCAGGCAGTTCATCTGGTTTATTTTTCCTATCGGAGTAATGAGCCACAACTGAGTGGCTTGCCACTTTATTTCAGAGAGGCTTGTTGTTTCATGCCTCACAATTAATATGTTACCACAGCACTGTGGGGCAGCAAGGTTGCTCAGTGGTTAGCATTGCTGCCTCACAGTGCCAGGGACCCAGGTTCAATTCCAGCCTTGGGTGCCTGTCTGTGTGGAATGAGTGTGGGTTGTGATGTCTGCATGGGTTTCCTCCGGATGCTTGGTTTCCTCCCACAATCCAAGGATGTGCAAATTAGGTGAGTTGGCCATGCTAAAATGCCTGTAGTATTAGGTGCATTAGTCAGGAGTAAACGTAGGAGAATGGGTCTGGGTGGGTTACTCTTCAGAGGGTCGGTGTGTACCTGTTGGGCCAAAGGGTCTGTTTCCACACAGTAGGGAATCTTATCTAATATAATAACCTGTAAGGCATTATATAAACCCTGCATAATTATGTGACTTAAGAGCAGAAAGGTCTCAGAAACTATCTTGACTTGGGCCACTTCAAGCATGACATACTGACAAACTGTGCTGCATGTTGTAATTGAGTACTTTCATACTCACCGAGAAGCGTACATGAATATAATGTTTGTATATAACAGTGAGCTGCAATAAATATTCTGTTGGATTCTTTAATAACATAAAGCATTGAAGCAAAATGCACGTCAAGGATTCCAGGGTCTAACATATGATTATGGTTCTGAGGTTTTCAAGAAGGTCTCTCACACACAATCTCCTTCTATAAAAGGCATTAGGTGTCAGATGGGTTTTTCTGACACAATGATAGCTCTACAGTCAAAATTGCTGACAGCAATGTTATTTCATCCAGGTTTATTTGATTGAATTCAAATTCCTCAGACACTGACGTGAAACACACCCAGAAACTATTGGAAACACTCTGCAGGTTTGGCAGCATCTGTGGAGAGAAAGCA
Organism: Hemiscyllium ocellatum; assembly: GCF_020745735.1. NCBI lineage: Eukaryota > Metazoa > Chordata > Chondrichthyes > Orectolobiformes > Hemiscylliidae > Hemiscyllium > Hemiscyllium ocellatum. The sequence continues at coordinate 64,623,638 of NC_083411.1, forward strand.
GAATTAACATTTCAGATCCAGTGACCCTACTTCAGAATGCTGTTTTTTGAAGAAGGGTCACTGGACACAAAACATTAACTCTGCTTCCTCTCTACAGATGCTGCCAAACCTGCTGAGTTCTTCCTGCAATTTCTGATTTCCAGCATCTGCAGTTCTTTTTTGACATAGAGGTGAGGGTTGATCTCATGTCTCCAGGTCATTTATCCAGGCCTCTAGATTAGTCTGTTAACTGAATCACAACATAATTGCTGCTCAATACATTTTAACAAACCCTGTTCCTGATGAGAAGGGTCTAGATGTACATCAAAAATGATAGTTATTATATTGAGACACCTAGAACTTGGCAGCAGAAACAGAAATATGAGTTGTATGATACAACAGAAAGAACAAGGAAAGGGGAAGCAATGGCCTAATGGTATTACCGTTGGACTGTTAATCCAGAGATTATACCCAAGGGACCCAGGCTCAAATCCTGCCACGGCAGTTGGTGGAATTAAGAATCTAATGATGACCATGAATTGATTGTTGGAAAAGCTGACCTGATTTCCTAATGTCTTTTAGAGAAGGAAGCTGCCATCCTTACTTGGTCTGGCCTAGATGTGGCTCCAGACCCGTTGCAATGTGGTTGACTCTTAACTGCCATCTGGGCAATTAGAGATGGGCAATAAATGCTGCCTAGCCAGCAATGATCTCATCCCATGAATGAATGAAGAAAAACAAAATTGTGAACAGCAACTGAACATGAATGCAGATTTTTAAAAAACATGAATTCCACTGTAAATCTTCCAGATGTTAGGTAACAATGACCTGAATATTTCTTTCCTACAACTTGGAACACGCTTCATTCAACCAAGCTGAGGTTTCATTAAGACATTGTGGAGAATTTGACTATAGAGTAACATTGTTTTCTCGTGCATTACAATCATCAGCAGTAGTTCCAAACATAATAGCTTAGATAAGTTCCTTTTATAGAAGTAGAAAGAGATTGGTTAAATTAAGTAACATTATTGTTGAACTTAAAAGATGTCATTCTTACCAAAACTTGCAAAGAGTGTGTCAAGTCCCAAAGTGATTAGCATGAAGAAAAATAAAATGGACCATAAAGTTGCCCATGGCAACTGTGCAAGGGCCTCTGGGTAGGCAATAAAGGCCAAACCAAACCCTGAACAATGGATACAAAACAAATGATAATATTAGTCCTGCGTACAATCAACACACACTGCTACATTTAATTCCATATAGTCACTGATGTTGAGGCAAATTCAAAAAGTCTCAGCTGAGACATTCCAATTACTTCTGGAACATACCATGTGGCACACCCTGAATATAAGAATGAATGTATGGGCACGAGATCAGTAATTCAGAATGGTGAGATTGTGACATCTTAATTGTGAACTGGATATGTCGAAGGTCAGTAATTTCATATCTCAAACTATGTTAAATCAGTTCTGTACATTTGTTGAATAGTGCCTAATTTCAATGGGAATCAATAATTTTAAAGAAACTTGTTTTTTATAGGTATTTTTATTGAAAATTTAACATTTTTACAAGTTTACAAAATAAAAAAACCCAAGCACAAACATTGATATACAATTAAATCTTAAATAAATAATAACCAAAATTTAACAAAAAAAAACCGACAAAAAAACCTCAACTAACTACTAATCTAACCTACAACTAACCAGAGTGCAGAACTAAATCTCTTACATTATTAAATTAAGAGAAACAAAAACCCAACGGATAACACAGAAATTGGGTAGTGAGATACATGCTGGGAATGTATTAACATCATATGTAACAAAACCCGTATTCGTGCGGGATTCCTCTCCCAAGGGGCCACGGACCAGCCAGGTTCGCCATTTCAATTAAATAAAAGCCCTTGTTAGGACGGCCGAAATATATGTATTGATATAATTCAAGAAGGACTGCCATATTTTATGGAATAATTTGGTCTTTTGGTGCACCATATTTGTAAGGAAATCAAGGGGAATACATTCCATAACTAATCTGTGCCAAATTGAAAGTTCAAGGGGGCCCTCAGCCACCCAGTTTACCAAAATATTTTTCCTCGCATAGAAAGAGAGAATAGAAAATAATCTCTTCCCGTGCATATCCAGGGAGGGTGAGTTCGAAAAGCCCAAAAAGAGAGATACAGGGTCCACTCTAATTTCCGTTCCTAAGATTTCTGTCAGAGCAGTTGCTACTTTAGTCCAATATCTCCGGATCTTATGACAGGTCCATAGGCAATGTACAAAAGTGCCCACCTCTATTTTACATTTGGGACACATTGGAGATGTTCCTGCCTTAAATTTTGCCAATCAATCCGGTGCTACATGGGCCCTATGAAGTATCTTCAGCTGAATAGCCTGAGTTCTGTTGCAGATGGTGATTCTTCTGGCATTTTCCCAAATGTCATTCCATGTTTCTATAGAGATTTCTAGTCCCAAATCCTGATCCCATATTTTAAGCAGATTGTCTATATCTTCCAATACTTCACCATGTAGTAAATGATAAACAGTACTGATGGAAGATACCCCCATTGGCCATAGCATTCTACATTCTCTATCTGATTTATAAAGACTATCTAATAACGTAGTCTTCTTCTGTATGTAATCTCGAATTTGGAAGTATCGGAAGAGGTCTCCATTAGGTAATCTGAATTTCTGACGCAGCTGTTCAAAAGACATCAGGATCCCTTCTTTAAATAGATCCCCTAAACAAGAGATACTCCTGGATCTCCAGAGTTTGAAAGTGGCATCTGTAAACCCCAGTTGAAATCCCCATGTTCCCACTATCGGAGCATAGGGGGATGTTTTATGTGAGTTGCCCTCATTTTGCCGCATTATATTCCAAGCTTTAATTGTGTTCAGTATTATGGGATTTTTACAGTGATCCGTAATGATTTTCCTCTTGTCTGAAAATAAAAGGTTAATAAGTGGGCATTTTACTTGAGAAGCCTCGATGTCCAGCCAGATTGATTGCGGGTCAGACAAGACCCCCATCAGCTATGTAACTTAATAGGGAACTTAACTGATATTTCCTAAAATCTGGGAAATCCAATCCTCCCCTTGCCTGTGGAAGCTGTAGCTTCTTCAGCTTAATGAGGGGCTGTCTATGATTCCAAATAAAGAAACCCAACCAGCCTTATGATTTACGCAGTGCCAGCCTCAGCAGCATCACCAGAAGCATTCTCATAGGGTATAGGAGACGGGGCAGGACATTCATTTTAATTAGTGCTATTCTACTAGCCAGGAAATTGGAAGGTCTCCCCATCGCTGGAGGTCCTGCCTTATCCTTTCCAGTAAATGCACAAAGTTAGCCTTGTATAACTGACCAAATGCTGGGGTAATAAAAATGCCTAATTATAAAAAACCCTCCAGGGACCACCGAAAGGGAAAGTGGGATCCATCCAATAAGTGGGATATACTAGCAAGGCCACCCATTGGCATAGCCTCTGATTTTGAGAAATTAATTTTATAGCCTGAAAATACACTAAACTTGGATTAAGCGAGGCACGGACATCAAAGGATTACTGAGGAATAGAAGAACATCATCTGCATAAAGGGTAATTTTATGTTTACCTGTGCCAATCCTCGGGGTCGTTATATTAGGGTCAGCCTGTATAGCTTCTGCTAGTGGCTCAATTATTAGCGTAAATAGCAATGGCGAGAGAGGACATCCCTGACGGCAGCCCCTATCCATACTGAAGTTATCCGAGCCTATTCCATTGGTAATCACAACTGCTTTGGGATCACTATACAGTGTTGAGACCCATTTGGTAAACACCTTTCCAACGCCAAAGCTTTCCAATGTGTAAAACAAATATGACCATTCAACCCTGTCAAATGCCTTTTCCGCATCTAATGAGACTACTATTCCTGGTATCTTTCCCTGATGGCAGGCTTGAATCACATTCAAAACCCTTCTAACATTATTGGATGATCTACGGCCCTTAATAAACCCTGTCTGATCCTCCTTTATGATATGTGGCAATACCCTTTCTAGCCTCAATGCTAACGTTTTAGAGAGGATTTAAAAATCTACATTTAGCAAGGATATTGATCTGTATGATGCACAATCTTCTGGGTCCTTTCCTTTTTTTAAGGATAAGAGAGATATTTGCCTCTTTCAGTGAAGGCGGGAGACAGCCCTGACTGTATGAGTAGTTATACATGTCCATAAGTGGACCAGCCAATATTCCTGTAAATTCTTTATAGAATTCAGCTTGAAAGCCATCTGGGCCAGGTGCCTTACCGCTCTGAAGTTGCCTGATTGTGTCAAGTATTTCTTGGATTGTTAGGGGAACATTCAAGACCGATATCTGTTCCTGAGTTAGGTCCAGAAAGGTCAAGTTTTTTAAAAATGATTGCATCCTCCAAGTCCTGTCTTCACAATCCTGTGATTTATATAAATCAGAATAAAATTTTCTAAAGATTGCATTAATCCTTTTACGATCATGAGTAAAAATACCAGTACTTTCCTTGATAGACGTGATATTTGAGGGGCCTTCTTTTTCTTTGCAAGAAATGCTAAGTATTTACCAAATTCATATGACCTTTGTTTTGCAAATAATATTTCCCTCTTAGCCGTTTGGGTAAGCGTGGTGTTTAAAGCTGTCCTAAGGGCTATAATCCTTTGCAATTTGATAATAGAAGGTCTGTCAGCGTATGCTGTTTCAGCTGCTTTTAAGCGAGCTTCGAGCAGACGCTGTTGTTCTCCCTTTAATTCTTTCTGGGTCGCTGAGTATGAGATGATCAAACCTCGTGCGTAAGCTTTGATGGTCTCACACATCATTGATTGGTTGCTAGCCGTACCTAAATTAATTTCTAAAAAAGTTTTAAATTCTTCAGAGAAGTACTTTACAAATTTACTGTCTTTCATCAGGAAGGGGTCCATATGCCAATGCCAGGGTGATGTCTCATTGTTCCTCGCCTTGATTTCCATATATACAGCAGCGTGATCAGAAATTGCAATACTGCCTATTTTACAGGATGATATGGAATTTTAAAAAATCGAGGGGCAAAAAACAGATCAATTCTGGTATGGCATTTTGTGGATTGGAGTAAAAAGAAAAATCTCTGCCCTGTGGATGAAGGCATCTCCATATATTTACTAGTCCTAACTCTTTGTTCAAGTCCACCAATTGTCTAGATCTGGGAAATATTCCTGCAGTACTCTTGGGAATCCTATCTATTTCCGGATCCATAATACAATTAAAGTCTCCCGCTATAATTGTATGACGGGCACCGAGAGCCATCAACTTTGAGAAGGCTTCCATTATAAATTTAAAAGGAAGTGCTGGGGGCAATACAAATTTAAAATCCCATATTTCTCTCCATTTATAAGGGCTTTAATCAGAATATATCGTCCAGATTCATCTTTTATCTGATTTAGGATTTTGAAAGGGAAATTCTTCCGATTAAGAATAACAACTCCCCTGCGTTTTGAGCTAAAAGAAGAAAAAAAGGCCTGATCAAATCCACCCTGTCGTATTTCAAGTGTTCTTTATCCAATAAGTGTGTCTCCTGTAGGAGAGCTATATCAACCCTTTCTTTCTTGAGGTTTGATAATATTTTCTTCCTTTTGACTGGTGAATTACTCCCCTTGACATTCCAGGTGCACCACTTAACCGACTGATCAACCATAATCGTCCAGGCAAATCCGAGACCTCTCGGGAGGGGAAACCCTATCCAGAACATCCCGAGCATAGAGCATATAAAATTTACAAAAATAAAGGCTCTCTAATACACTCACAACAGTAAAATAAAAAACTATTTTGAAATAAAAAAAATATAAAACGTATTAAAATGGAGATTTTCCCCCTTGTTCCCAGGGGGTATCACTTCCTTTCCAAAAGTCTATTGTATCCCCTCCAAACCAGTGCCCCACCCTTGACCCAGGCGCTCCTCAATAGGATGAAGAAAATTCAAATATACTACAGAACTAGAGTTAACAGTGAGCACCCTACTCCCCCCCCCCCCAACTTACACCAACACCTGGATATATTTGGTAATGTTAATATAATGTATGAACATATATAACTATGAAATTACAAGCTCAACAAGTAATAATTAAATATAATAATACAAAATAACAAGGGAAAACAACACCGCTCCTAGAGACAGAGGTGAAATAGTATAAGGTAACCACCTCCCCCCACCAACATTAACTAGACCCCCCAGCCTATATATATATAAAATAAAAAAAACAAGGAGGTGGAGAAAATCGTTAAGTAGAGAACAAATAAATAAATTCCTCTCCCCACCCCCCAAGATATTATTAAACAGTAAGGTAAAAAAATGATTAATATATTAAAAAAGGGGGGGGGGTGGGATGTAAACCGGAGTGGGGGGAAAGCAAACGAACATCAATTATCTCTTACAATTTATCTAAGAGAGTCCAAAAATTCCTTGGTCTTTTCCAGCGATCCGAAGTTATACATGGACCCTTCATGGTTAAAGCGTAGCGTCGCTGGGTAGCGCAAGGAGTACTGAATACTTAAGTCCCTTAAACACTTCTTCACCTCATCAAACACCTTCATCTTTCAGACCAGAGCTGGGGAAAAGTCCTGGAATAACATGATCTTGGATCCTTTATAGATCATGGCTTGGAGATCTTTTCCAAGATTTCTGGAGGCTTCTAAAAGTATCTGCCTCTCCTTATAACTCTGCAGCCGGAACAGGACCGGGCGGGGACGCTGGTTTGAGCCGGATCCGCGTATTGCAACCCAGTAGTCCCATTCCACCCTTACCTGGCCTGATCCAGCCTCCAGATTTAAAAGCTGTGGAAGCCACTGTTCAAGGAACACTGTAAGCTGGCCTTCCTCTTCCCGTTCGGGAAGGCCCAGCAAATGAATATTTTTTCTACAGCCTCAATTCTCAAGGTCGTCAATGTGATTCTCTAAGGTCCAGACTCGCTGTTCGAGAATCCGGACCTGATTCATGGCCGATTGTGCTGTAGTTTCGGAGGTCGCGGCCTTTAGCTCCGCCCCTCCGACTCAGCGCTCGATTTCCTTGATGTCTTGCTTTTGCAGCGCTGCCGAGAGTGAGTCCCATCGGCTTCAGGATTCTTCTATAAAAGCGTCAATCTTCGCATCAAGTTTGGATATTACTCCCACGAGGCTCGCCACCGAAAGTAAGCCCCCCGGGGCGCTTGCGGATGCCTCTTCTGCAGCTGGAGAGGGTGGGGGAGGGGTTCCTGCTTGCTGAGAGCTGCAGGCTCCCCTTTAGTCATTTTTACTGGAGATGAAATTGTTTAAATTCTATACTAAACAACTAATTACATTAAGTAAAAACTATTTTAAATGATTTGGTGAGTGTGGTGGGGGTGGGCGACCCACTTTGCCCAAGTCTTGGGAGGAGCACTGTAGACTCAGACTTGCTGGGTCGCCGCCATCTTGGATTCCCAAAGAAACCTGGTTGATAGGTCTTCTAAGTTTAAACCCATTCTAGCTAAGTTATATCATTGCCCATGGTGGATACTGGGTAAAACATTTACATGCATGCTGTTATCAATGGAGTAGTGGATGAGTGGGAGATAATGCACTCCTCCAGCCTCAGTCAAACAAGAGGGCAGTGACAAGGAGTTCAGAACAACTGGAATATCCAGACCTGTCCTTGCTGGTGGTTCTTCCTTGCCACTCAAGCTGGTGTACAATGGAACACTTGCTATCAACAGGAACATGGTGGGTCAAACCACTGGCTTCCTGAAGGTGTCAAATCAAGTTCAAATGGAGTACATCTCAAAATCACTAGAGGTTTGCTGAATCTCTCAAATCTTACTTCCAGGACGGCAGAGTTATCCTGGGAGAATGAATAGGAGGAGGCAGGTGGTGGTGGTTGGCATGGTTGTCCCTGGACAGATACTCAGGTTATTCAGTAATCTAATCACTGCCACGCAATAATTGTTCTACCATTCCCTAGCTATCAACCCAACTTTTATTTAACATCAAAATAAATCCGGAAATAGAAGCCACTAATAAACACAATCATTCCATGAGAACTTCATTGTGCACCAATTCCAATAATGTAGGAAAAGTTGACCTTTCTGTTACTGAATTCTCTGAGCACCTGTCTTATGTTTGCCTGTTGCCCTGTTACTATCATTCTCAATTATTTTTCTGTTCCTTTCTCATTCCATTAATCCCATTGACTCAATGCTCTTTTGGGCAAATTACACTCAGGCCCAGGTGTCCTCTAGTACCCCATCGATGTCTAACAAATGACACATATGTGCTATCCTGCAGCAGAATAGTATGGTTAACTTTGTATTTACCTGACTGTGCAACCTCTGAAACGGGCTTGTTTTGCACATGAGTCATGTGTCCAAGAGTGGAGAAGATGATAAATCCCGCAAACACACTCGTAGCACAATTAACAACACAGACAATGATGGTATCTTGGTAACAGTTGTTGTGGAATTTGTTGTAGGATGACAATGTGATTAAACTGCCCCAACCCACTGATGTCGAGTAGAAAATTTGTGTTGCAGCATCTTTCCAGACCTGATAAATAGAAGGGAGAATTCATCAGTGCAGAACGATTTCACTTGAACTCATTCAACTGAAAAACTACATCGACCACAAGAAGCATAGTGTGAGTTAGTCCAGCAGCTCAATGTGATCTGACTGAATTAAACTAGCTCTGATCAACACCATCTCACTTAATAGGAGGGCCATCATTTGAATTTCCTTTGACTACTTGCTGCCAACTTTAAGATTTTCCCTCCAAAATTGACTCATAGCAGAAATAAAACCCCACTGGACCAAAAATCTGATCTTCTGCAAAGACATTGCTATTTTCTGCACTGCAGTCTGTTAAGCAAAATGTAAACTGCATACATTGGGGTTAATTTGGATCACAAAAATGATTTAAATTAGATTTAAAATAGGCATGAATGTCAAACTGAGTGCACATTTGTAACGAACCATCTTATACTTAAATGGTGAGGCTCCAGATGCTCCTTGTTATTTACGTGTAAATTCCACAGCAATTTCAGACTGCACTCAGAGGTTCAGAGAAATATCTCTGATATGCACCACTCTGCTGTTATAAAAATGGTATCTCCTGACATTTACAAACTTGGCTCAGTGTGAAATTACCTATTACATGCGTAGAGTCACATTATTATTGTTGATGTGGAAGAAGGGTTTGGGGGGGAAGGGGGAGAAGATCAACTGAAAGGCAGGATCTTAGCTCTCAGCAGCTCCCCCCAGTCCTCCCATCTACTTGAAGTAGAGTCCTTCAAAAAAGTGTTGATGCCTTTAGATGAATTCCCCCTTCTTGGAAGCCCGATAGGAATTCAACAGGATTTTGATTTCGCTTTTCCTCATGATTGTCCCCTGGTCTCCATAAGTAGGTGCAGAACCAGGGAGGAGATGTTTCAATGGCCATTCATTGGCCACTTAAACACCATCATTAATGGCAGAGCATCAAAATCCATCCATGAATCTTCTGCCACCACGATAGATGAGTGACAAGAAGCTACAAACTAATGCTTTCTCACCCAATTTCATGTCCCATTGCTCCCAAATTGTCATTTGGAAGGGCATAAAATTCTGCATTTTATTTCTGAACTACTCTAAGTTCACTCATTGAGAGTTACATTTCCTTCACTATCACAGTTCATGTGCTGTTAATTTTGCAATCAAACAATTTACTTGGTTAAGCAGATGCTCAGTTGCTTTCTCTCTGTAGTCACATCTCAGGTCCAGATGATATTGTGACAATGCCATCTCCCACTTCTCGATAAACTCCAAATATCATTGACATTAAACAGGTCAGGAGATGTCAAATGGACTACCACAGCTTTGCCGTTCTCAAGGGCAAGTAGAGATGGGCAATGAATGCTGGCCAGCCAGCAATGCCCATTACCCACCAATGTATATTGAACAAATATTGATGACATAGTCTCATAAGTGATTGTAACTGAAAATCTGATTACTGAATTAATCCATGATTTCAGAAAGGAAGAGGCACTGAGAATAAACAATCCTTTGCATCCCACTGCCGATCTCATCCAGTTGTATCTAATCTCATCATCCTAGCCCTTAGCATTGATTCCCTCCTGCTCATACCAAGATGATTACAACAATAAACTAACTCATTAGAATTCATCACAAAGTCTCAGCTTGCTTTTCACAACATGTGCAAAATGATCTTTCCAAATACAAACAAAAGACTGAAAGGTACATTTCAATTCTAAATTTTAATACCTCAATCAGACAAAATAAAAGAAGGAACAGTTAAATAAAAAAAAGTGATTTTTGAAATTCAATTGATTCTGTTGTTGAGCTTACCTGAGCATCAGCCAGTTTGGAGAAGTCTGACTGGCTTCCGATGTAGAATTCAATTCCTTTAGAGGCTCCCTCCAGGGTAACCCCTCGGATCAGGAGTATCGTCAGAACCACATACGGGATAATTGCAGTGAAATAAACAACCTGAGAATGGAGAATAAATTGGAAGATTTTCCTGTATTAGTGGTACAACATTTACTTTATTGGATCCAGCTGATTGTAAACTGATAGGAATATAAACAAAGAGTGAATCAGAAGACAGTTGGCTACATGATGGGGATATTTAACACTGAGCTACATGTTGGAAATAAGTTTAAATTCTACAATATTATTTTTAGTTTTATAATTAATCACATTCAGGGAAATGACAGATGTATTCAGGAGAATTGATGAGAACTTCACGAATATATTCAACACTTCATATTTCATGATTCTTTACTATTCTAATAATCCAGACAAATGGTAAATAAAACCCTGACCCTAATCTGCTCAGTCCCCCAGTCCTGCCCAGCCTTCCGCAGCAATTGGAATTTCCCCCAGAGTCCCTGTGTCAGTGACTGAAACCCTTAGAATGAGGGACACATTCAGGAATTTGGGGGCATTGCTGGGGCTAGAAATTAGTTATGTTCAATTTCAGTTGTGGATATTACAATTTGTGACTGTTCTTCACACTTTTTTTCACACTTATTTCAGCCTCGTCATTTCTCTGATTGTTGTGTTGTTCAGAGTAGGACCCACACAGTTTGTGGCTGAACATTGGCAGGTGATTGAGCAGCATGTGGTGTCATATCTGCTCCTCTTCAAGGCTGTATCCCCTCAAAGGGTAACCATGCTCTGTGGAAGCTACAAAGGATTACTGCACACTAGTTCATTTTCTGTTCTCTATACCTTGCAGGAACTGTTACCATCACCAAGGATATAAACTATGCACTTCACAAATTCTAGTTTTATTCTTACAGGGAATCTGTATTTTGTCAGTAGTTGTAACTGTCTTCATCACCAGTCATTTACCTTTCCTGAAGATTTGATTCCTTTCAAAAATGCTGCCCCAACCATCAGCCAGGCTAGAAGCAGACAGAGGGCTAAATGCCAGACTATCTCCCCAGTCTCATCCAATGAACTTGTACGGTGTAAAACTGCTTGACTGAGTTAAAAAAAGAGAAAATATTTTTCATAAAGGTACTGTTTATTACACATAGATACTATGTGCTCAATGCATCTGAGTATTTAGTGCAATATACAGGGCTTTTAAAAATATTCAGTTGTTACAGAATAAGTCCTACTTTTAAATAAGAGAATGGTTACTGAAGTTTGATGTCCTTTATGTTTTTCTCTTTCTACATCTTATTCAAACAGAATGTGGGTGCGTTTGCTATATTTGAATCTGCAACTGCATGAAAAAATTCGTGGCATGCCTTAATGGGCTCCATCTTATGCTCAAATTTACATTGAAATGGAAAAGTCAAATTAATCTCCTCAGCTAGAGTTCTAGTTGGGAAATCAGCCAGGGGTTCTCTACTCCTATATACCAAAGATCTACCTTCAGAAGTCAGTACACATGTTGAGATTCCTATGTTTTCATATACTGCAAAATGGGCATGATCAGCAACCTTGTAAATTTATTGGCCATGTAAATGTAATGTTGAAGTAGGGCACTTCTCAAGCACCCTGCAGGTAATGGCCACTGATCAGATAATCCCTCAATGTATGTTCCAACCAGACATCACGGGCCTTAAGGCAGGCCTGGAAGCGCCCAGTCCTCTTCAGGTCTGAAAGGGCAAGATATCTCCAATGTTTGATCAAGAGTTGAAGTCAACTGTTTCACATTGTTACTATTTTTGTTACGAACATGATGCTGATATTAAACCAACAAGATGTTTTGCTTAGAACAAATAAATAATGTGGTATATTAATTTTAGTGCTGGTGTGATGCCATGTTTCAATGTTTTCTATCCCAAAGACTGATGGATCGTATCAATAATTCACTCAACTGTTCGCAAGAAAAACATGCTAACTGTACCAAGCCAGCCTGCAAATACAAATTCACGATACAGTGTTTAATATTAATTGAGATTCTAAAACTGAACTATGTTTACTGGATAATCCTGAGTGTTCAAATAATTACAAGGGAACAAAATAAACAGAGCCGTACATTGGTCTCTCAGATCGAAGATTCTGAAGTCTTTTGGGTTTGGGGAAAACTGCTGTTTATTTTCAAGTTGAGGCAGATTTGCAGAAATCTTGGCAAATGCTAGCTGTGTAAAACGGTTGCTCCTAAAACAGAGAGGTAGTTTTAGGATCTAGAGTTTAGAAGAATGAAACATTATCTCATTCAGACACACAAAATTCCTCACTGGACAATCCCAAAAAATGTGTTGCTGGAAAAGCGCAGCAGGTCAGGCAGCATCCAAGGAGCAGGAGAATCGACATTTCGGGCATAAGCCCTTCTTCAGGAATCTGATTCCTGAAGAAGGGCTTATGCCCGAAACGTCGATTTTCCTGCTCCTTTGATGCTGACTGACCTGCTGCGCTTTTCCAGCATCACATTTTTCAGCTCTGATCTCCAACATCTGCAGTGCTCACTTTCTCACAGGACAATCCCACCATTTGTGGAGGAGGAGTTTGAAAACACATTCAATACTAAGCACTTGGCTCGTTAATAAGAACCTGTGGTGTTGGAGGAAGGATAACAGCACAGGCAGAGGAATGACTAACTAATAGAAGACAGATTTGCGATAATGGGGGCATTTTCAGGATGGCCTATAACTAATGGAGTGCTGTAGTGCTGGGGCCACAATTATTTACAATATATTAATGACTTTGATGAGGAAAGTGAATGGACTATCGCCAAGTTTGTGGATGATATGAAAATAGATGGGAAGGCAAATGGTGAGGATGACACACAGAGACTGGAGGGATACAGGCAGAGTAAAAGAGTGGGCGATAAAACATGGCAGATTGAATAGGGAAATCCCTGGCAATTACAGACCAGGCAGTCTTACGTCTGTGGTCAGCAAGGTTTTGGAAAGAATTCTGAGGGGTAGGATTTATGACTATTTGGAAAAGCATAGTGTGATTAAAGGCAGTCAACATGGCTTTGTGAAGGGCAGGTTATGCCTCACAAATCTTATTGAGTTCTTTGAGGAGGTGACGAAACAGGTCGATGAAGGTCGAGAAATGGGTGTGGTGTATATGGACTTCAGCAAGGCATTTGATAAGGTTCCCTATGGTAGATTCATTCATAAAGTTAGGAGGTATGGGTTACAGGTATGGTTTGGTTGTCTGGATTCAGAATTGGCTGGCTGACAGAAGGCAGAGAATGATTGTAGATGGAAAGTATTCTGCCTGGAGGTCAATGTTGAGTGGGGTCCCACAGAGCTCTGTTCTTGGACCTCTGTTCTTCGTAAATTTTATAAATGATTTGGATGAAGAGGTTGAGGGGTGGGTTAATAAATTTGCAAATGACACAAAGGTTGGAAATGCTGTTGATAGTATCGAGGGCTACTGTAGGTTGCAGCACCTCATAGACAGGATGCAGAGCTGGGCTGAGAAATGGTAGATGGAGTTCAATCTGGATAAATGCGAAGTGATGCATTTTAGAAGGGGAAGGTTGAACTTGAATGCTGAATATAGGATTAATGACAGGATTCTTGGCAGTGTGGAGGAACATAGGGATCTTAGTGTTCAAGTGTATAGATCCCTCAAAGTTGCCACCCAAGTGGATAAGGTTGTTAAGAAAGCATGTGGTGTTTTAGCTTTCATGAACAGGGGGATCGAGTTTAAGAGCCGCAAGGTTTTGTTGCAGTTCTACAAGTCCCTGGTGAGACCACACTTGGAATATTGAGTCCAGTTATTATTGGAAAGATACAGAGGCTTTGGAGAGGGTGCAAAGAAGGTTTACCAAGATGCTGCTTGTCTTACAAAGAGAGGTTGACTAAGCTCGGATTTTTCTCGCTGGAGATTAGGAGGAAGAGAGGTGACCTGATTGAGATATACAAGGTAATGAGAGGCATGGAGAAAGTGAGGAATGCAGATGCTGGAGATCAGAGCTGAAAATGTGTTGCTGGAAGAGCGCAGCAAACAGGCAGCATCCAAGGAGCAGGAGATTCGACGTTTCGAGCATGAGCCCTTCTTCAGTAATGAGGACAGTGTGCCAAGCTGGCTAAGATAAAAGGTAGGAAGGAGGGACTTGGGGGAGGGGTATTGGAAATGCGATAGGTGGAAGGAGGTTAAGGTGAAGGTGATAAGGTGAGGGTGATAGGCCGGAGGGGGGGTGGGGGCGGAGAGGTCAGGAAGAAGATTGCAGGTTAGGAAGGTGGTGCTGAGTTCGAGGGTTGGGACTGAGACAAGGTGGGGGGAGGGGAAATAAGGAAACTGGAGAAATCTGAGTTCATCCCTTGTGGTTGGAGGGTTCCTAGGCGGAAGATGAGGCGCTCTTCCTCCAGCCGCCGTGTTGCTATGGTCTGGCGATGCAGGAGTCCAAGGACCTGCATGTCCTTAGTGGAGTGGGAGGGGGAGTTGAAGTGTTGAGCCACGGGGTGGTTGGGTTGGTTGGTCCAGGTGTCCCAGAGGTGTTCTCTGAAACGTTCCGCAAGTAGGTGGCCTGTCACCCCAATATAGAGGAGGCCATATCCCTCATGAGAGGCATGGATAGAGTCAACAGACAGAGAGATTTCCCCAGAGCAAGATTGACTGGCACAAGGGGTCATAGTTTTAAGATTTTAGGAGGAAGGTATAAAGGAGATGTCAGAGGTAGTTTCATTATGCAGAGAGTTGTGAATGCATGGAATGCATTGCCAGTTGTGGTAGTGGAAGCAGAGTCATTAGGGACATTTAAGTGACTGCTGGACATATACATGGATAACAGTGAGTTGAGGGGTGCGTAGGTTCGGTCATTTTATTTTACATTAGGATTAAACCTTGGCACAACATGGTAGGCCAAAGGGCCTGTTCTATGCTGTACTTTCCTATGTTCTATGTAATTACACTTGCATTAAATTTAGGATCAAGCTACAATTATGATTTTCCAGTGTAGCACACTTGCATGCACTGAAAACTTTGTATATTAATACACAGGGATCATCTTTGTAGACAGAAAAACTGTGTATGAGCTCTGCCCCGATTCAAATGAACAGAATAGATGACAGCCATTAACTCGGGCAATGCTCTGACCAATCTATCAACCTCCTGGTTTAAAATTAAACAAAATCTGCAAGGTAAATGTCAAATAGCTCTAATGGGCACATCCCTCAGTGTAACAACTCAACCAATCAGAGTTCACTTGTCAACCAATCGGAATGCACCTCTCATTCAGCATCTGTTATTTTCCACTAACATAAAAGAAATGTTGGAAATCTGAAACAAAAGCAAAAATTTCTGGAGAAACTCAGCAGGTCTGGCAGCATCTATGGGGAGAAAGCAAAGTCAATGATTCAGGTCCAGTTCTGACGAAAGATTGCTGGACCCAAAACATTAACTCTGCTTTCTCTGTGCAGATGTTACAAAACCTGCTGAGTTTCTCCAACAATTTCTGGGGTTTTTTTGTTCCTGTTATTTTCCCTTCACTTTAGTATTTCTTGCAAATTTTCAGAATGAATGGAAGACAGGAAGTTTTGACTTAATGTTTCTTTTGTCTGCATTAATCAAAGTCTGTCATACTAAACAACAGTGTACTTACTCCCAGTATTGCTCACTCGGACCCTGGTGAGGAATGGAGATTTCTGATCCAATTAGGCAAGTGTTATTATACGTCTGCAGCCATGTTGTATTAATGACTTCAAAATATCCATCGTCCAGAGTAAGATTGCAAAATGGATCTAGAAAATGTTGAATGTGTTTTAGAACTTTACTGCTCCTTGTTGAACAATGCTGCCATTTCTAGTGGTACAATCAAGGTCTCTGGGCAACCCAACCCAACCTCATCCATTACATAAGGTGCAATCAGAGGCATAGACTGAGGTAGGAGTATATAAAATGAAGAGCCTCTCTTCTTCCCAGTGTCCACTCATTGAATCCAGGGCAGGATGGTTTGAGGACGGCCTTTCTTGCCAGACATAAATTGACTCCCTAAGAGATGTCTTAAATGGGTATGCTGGCTGCCATTGGCATTCTTATGTATGTGTTGAAGGGTGGGGGTGGGGAAGTGGCACAATATGTGGGTTCACTCTATCTGGTCTGTTGTTTCCTAGGAGGGTAGATTTTCAGGTGGGTGCCCAATAGCGGTATCCAATGACATAGAAGAAAATTGCATTGTTCAATTACTGGCTTCCATAAAGTGTTTGGTTCTAGTGGTAGATGCAAGTGGCCCAAAAGCTCCCTTAACACACAAATAGGTACATCAACAGTGAAGGTTCCCACTTCATGAAGATGCATCCTATGACACTCAATAGCATATCCTGCATGTGAAAGAAATCACACAGGGACTGAGACACAATGTTTTTTGTTGAGCACCAGTCTGCAACAGCACAGAGAATCACTAAATTATTATAGCACAGAATGAGACGATGCAAACTGTTGTGAAAATCCAAATTAGAGTTTCACCTAGTTCCTCCACTCAGTAGCTCTGAACTCCTTCCTTTTCAAACAATGATCGATCTCCCATTTGAATGTCTTGAATAAAAGTAACCTCCACCACACTCTCAGGCAATACATATGCAATCCTAACTTCTTGCTGTGTGGATAAAAATTTCCATTGAGTCACCATTGGTTGTGAGTGGTTTTAATTGGCCCTATCCAGACTGTACACGCTGGGTACATGTACTGAGCTCCCTCCTTGTATTCCACATCATTAGTTCACACTAATGACAGCATCATTTAGGGATTTTAAGAAAAGTGTCTCATACACCATGTTTGAAGCTGACAGAAATGTCAGCATTGTGGAGCACAAACAGAAGAGACAAATGAGTAAAGAACTTTCTACATGGGCGCCAAATGTGTCCCTTCAGATTCACTTGGTCTGTGCTAGCCATGTGATAGTTAATGTATTCAGACTCACTCAGGAAGGACCAGCCAATCACTGAGCTTTCAGACATCCCATCCCTCAAAGACGATACCCCAGCCTCCTTACTCAGTCTGGTCTCAAGCTTAAGTCTCAAACTCCCTGGTCTCAATCCCTCACACATTAACTCAGATATTATATTGACACATTTTTTAGGTATTTTCATGACTATATTTTCATATCCACATCTTATGAACAAGTTCTAACTCTCAATATTTACAATATACATATCTATGCTATACCTTTATTATAGATTGCAGTGGTTCACCACCACATTACTAAGGGCATTTGGGATATACAATGAACACTGGCATAGACAGTGGTGCCCACATCCCTTGATCAGTTTGTTCAGACTTTTATGACACACCTCTGGGGGGGGGGTTAGAAATGAACCTTGTGGGTCAGAGGTTGGGGCATTACCACTGTCAAAAGCCATGTGATAAGCTTTCATTAATGGATCAGAAAATGAATATTAATCCTGATAATTAATTACTTCTGATTCCCTAACTCCAGTACGATCACTTTCCAGGCTTCAAAACTTGTGAATTGTGTTTTATAATAAAAAAAAGATTGAGAGTAACTTCCTGGACCCATGCACAGGGTCACAGACAGGAATGTGAGTCCTAAATGCAGATATATGGAAATTAAAAGGTATTATTTAAATCATGAATTTCTTGTTTTCCAAGACTCACACCTTCCCTTAAGAGGCAAAATGCAGCAAGAATATGTACATAGTCGGCTGACTAGAAGAGCACCTCCCAATGTATTGAATAAGGGCAAACACTGTTGTAAGTCATTGGCTATTGGTATTTAAAATTGACACCAGTTGCAGGTCATACATTGGTTTCCTTGACTCAGAGGGAAACAACTTAAACATTTTTGAAATAAAATAAGATCATAAGGCTATAAGAGATAGGAAGATCATTATGCCTTTCAACCTATCAAGTCTATTCCACCATTCAATCATAGCTGATATGTTTCTCAACCCCATTCTCCTGCCATCTCCCCATAACCTATGATCCCCTGACTAATCAAGAACCTATCTTTCTGTCTTAAATATATTCAATGATTTGGCCTCCATTGTCTTCTGCAGAAATAAGTCCCACAGATTCACCCTTCAACTCAGCTCTGAGGCTTCGTACCATCACGCTAAGGCTGTGTCTCGGGTCCTATCAGACTCTATATAGGCCTTTCAGTATTTTGCAAGCTTCAATAAGATCCCTCTCATCCTTCTGAATCCCATCAAGTAGAAACCCGAAGTCCCTAACTGCTCCTCCTATGACAAGCCATTCATCCCCATGATCATTCTTGTAAGCCTCCTCCTCCTCCAATGCCAGCACATCCTTCCTTAGAAGCAGAGCCCAAAACTGCTTGCAATCTGCCAAAAGTAATCTGAATAGATACTTTACGATCACAACAGTATATTCCTGCTCTTGCATTTTAAGCCTTTTAGAATAAATTCTAAAATTGCATTTGCCTTCCCAGCACCCAACTGAACCTGCATATTCACATCAAGAAAATCCTGAACTAGGACTCTGAAATTCCTTTGTGCTTCTGATATCCGAAGACTTGCTCCATGTAAAAAATATTCTGCGCTCTGCTTTTCCAACCAAAGTGCATAATTCCACACTTGCCACAGTGTTCCATCTGCCACTTCTTCATCTACTCTCCAAGTCTTTCTGCAGCCTCCCTACCTCCTCAACATTATCTGTCCCTCCACCTATCTCTGTTTAACACACATGTTGTTCTGAAACTTGTTGCTACTCTCACTCCCATTTGTAAAACCAATGACGTTTGAAATCTGCGTCCTGGTCCTGATCTTCAAATTTCCTTTCAGGCTCAAAATCCAGCATCCAATCTCATGACCCCTAATCCTAAAGGTCAAGGAGTGAATGTAAATCATTCATTGTGTTACTGATGACATTGAATGAAGATTTTGAGGGAGATGAGCCTGAGATGAAAACAAAGAGAAAAACTGAACTCTGTACCAGACAGTAATAATGTAGGTACTGATAATAAAAGGTTGAAACTACCTTAGCTTCCCTACATCTACAATCCAGGTAGAGTAAAGCAGTTGAGAATGACCAACAGTGACAATACTAAAGGAGAGATGATTTTCTTTGAAGCATCTCTCTTGCCTGTAAGCAATTATTATTGACAATCTTTCACTTCAGTGACTCAGTGACATGATCCTTAGAGCTGGATCCTGTCCAAGTCTCTCTGCTGTACAATCACAATGAAGTTGGTTATCGAAAGCATTGGCTACTTTTCTTCTGACAGATCAACAGAATAAAATATGAACAGTCACGGAATGTCCCCAGTCAAAGTGAACACTGCACCTTTGGGAGTCCTGCTGCATGTTTCATCTGCTCCCCACCAACTGAAGCAGTCTGCCCATGGTAGGGGTGATTGGAAGGAAGCAAACAGGTAGTAGAGACTGTAACCAATAATGCAGGCATAGGAAATGTTGGCAATTACGATCAGAAGGACCATGGTGACTCCAACACCTTAAAATTGAACAAAGGAAAAAGAGCTTAGAAACAATACTGTTTATTTGAAATAAAATTGTTCTCTTGAATTCAATTGCAATGTATTTCCAACTAGAATATGTTTAATGTAATTTGAGAGAGAAAGAGGGAGACAGTGTTTTGAAATAAGGCAGCCATGGTTGACTGATGTTGCTTCTCTCCAGTCTGAACTTATAAAGTTGAAAATAAGCCATCAACTTTATTATCCCTGTTTTGAATATAAGCACAGGTCATCCTCAGAGTTCAGAAATTATGATAAAGTTACAGACAATTAGGTTCAGAATCTAAACAAGAATTGGACAAGAGAATATTATTCTGTTGTTACAACTATCCCTCTAGTATTGCCATTGTCTTAGTGGCTGTTAGATTTGGTCAGCATTTCCAACAATGTTCAGCTAAAATTGTTGAGTGGATGATCCACCTTGGCCTCATCCGACGGTCGCCAGCATCACAGATGGCAGTCTTCAGCCAAATCAATTCACTCCACTTGGTGTCAAGAAACAGTTAGAGTCACTGCATAGTGCAAGGGATTTGGGCCCTGACAGCGTTACAGCAACAGTACTGAAGAGTTGTGCTCCAGAATTCATCGCCAATTTCTTACAGTACAGTAAGAACACTGGCATATACCTGACAACATGAAACATTGACCAGATATGTTCTGGACACAAAAGCCAATTACTGCCCTAACAGTCCACTCTCTCAATCATCGGAAACAACCTGCTCAGTGACACCTAGCTTGTGTTCCTCCAGGGTCACTCAGTGCCTGGCCTTGGTTTAAACAAAACAGCTGGATTCCAGAGGTATGGTGGAAGTGACAGTCCTTGACATCAAGGCCGCATTTGCCCGTGTGTGGCATCAAGAAGCCTGAGCAAACTGGAATCAATTAGTGTCAAGGGACAAACTCTTCACTTGTTCGAGTCATACCTGGAACACTGAAAGATGGATATGGATGCCGGAGGCCAGTTATCTCAGCTCTAGGACATCTCTGCAAGAGTTCATCAGGCAAAGTCTTAGGGAGAATTTTAAGGGATTGGATTTATGAACATCTGGATAGGAATAATGTGATCAAGGATAGTCAACATGGTTTTGTGAAGGGTAGGTCGTGCCTCACAAACCTTATTAAATTCTTTGAGAAGGTGACTAAGGAGGTGGATGAGGGTAAAGCGGTAGATGTGGTGTATATGGATTTTAGTAAGGCATTTGATAAGGTTCCCCATGGTAGGCTACTGCAAAAAATACGGAGGTATGGCATTGAGGGTGAGTTGGAGGTTTGGATTAGGAATTGGCTGGCTGGAAGAAGACAGAGGGTAGTAGTTGATGGTAAAGGTTCATCTTGGAGTACAGTTACTAGCAGTGTTCCGCAAGGATCTGTTTTGGGACCATTATTGTTTGTCATTTTTATAAATGACCTGAAGGAGGGGCTAGAAGGCTGGGTGAGCAAATTTGCGGATGATACAAAAGTCGGTGGAGTTGTTGACAGTGAGGAAGGATGTGGCAGATTACAGCGGGATATAGATAAGCTCAGAGCTGGACAGAAAGGTGGCAAATGGAGTTCAATGTAGGTAAGTGTGAAGTGATTCACTTTGGTAAGAGTAACAAGAAGATGGAGTACTGGGCTAATAGTCGGATATTTGGTAGTGTGGATGAGCAGAGGGATCTTGGTGTCCATGTACACAGATCTCTGAAAGTTGCCACCCAGGTAAATAGTGCTGTGAAAAAGGCATATGGCGTACTGGCTTTTATTGGTAGAGGAATTGAGTTCCGGATTCCTGAGCTCATGTTGCAGTTGTATAAGACTCTGGTGCGGCTGCATCTGGAGTATTGTGTGCAGTTTTGGTCGCCATACTATAGGAAGGATGTGGAGGCACTGGAACGGGTGCAGAGGAGGTTTACCAGGATGTTGCCTGATATGGTAGGAAGATCGTATGAGGAAAGGCTGAGGCACTTGGGGCTGTTTTCAATGGAGAAGAGAAGGTTTGGGGGTGACTTGATAGAGGTGTACAAGATGATTTGGGGTTTAGATAGGGTTGACCATGAGAACCTTTTTCCAAGTATTGAGTCAGCTATTACGAGGTGGCATAGCTTTAAATTAAGGGGTGGTGGGTAGAGGACAGATGTTAGGGGTAGATTCTTTACTCAGTGAGTCGTGAGTTCATGGAATGCCCTGCCAGTAGCAGTGGTGGACTCTCCCTCTTCATGGGCACTTAAACGGGCATTGGATAGACATATGGAGGACAGTGGGCTAGTGTAGGTTAGGTGGGCTTGGATCGGCGCAACATTGAGGGCCAAAGGGCCTGTACTGCACTGTATTGTTCTATGTTCTAGCGTAGTGTCTGAGGTCCAACCATCTCTAACTGTTTCATCAATGATCTTCCCTCCACCATAAGGTCAGAAGTAGGCATGTTCACAATGATTGCACAATGTTCAGCAATATTCGCAACTCCTCAGATACTGAAGAAGTCCTGAACAATATCCAGGCTTGGGCTGACAAGTGGCAAGTAAGACTCCTACCACCCAAATGCCAGGCAATGACCATTTCCAACAAGAGACGATCTAACCACTGCTCCATGATATTCAATGGTGTTACCATCAATGAATACCCCCACAATCAATATCCTTGTTGTCACCATTAACCAGAAACTCAACTGGACTTACTATACAAACACAATGGTGACAAGAGCTGGTCAGAGGCTAGGAATACTGCAGGAGTAACTCACCTCCTGTCTCCCCAAGCTTGTTATCATCTACAAGGCATAAGTCAGGAGTTTAATTGAATATTCCTCACTTGCCTGCTCCAAGAGCACGCCAGAAGTTTGACACCCTCCAGGACAAAGCTGCTTACTTGATTGGCAAAACATCTACAAGCATCCATTCCCTTCACACCGATACACAATTGCAACAGTTTGTGCTACCTACAAGATGCACTGCAGAAATTTACCAAGGCTCCTTTGAAAGCACTTTCCAAACCCAGGACCACTTCCATCTAGAAAGACAAGGGCAGAAAATACAGGGGAATACCACTACCTGCAAAAATCCCGTCTAAAATGATCACCATGCTGACTTGGAAATATACCATTGATCCTTCATAGTCACTTGGTCAAAATCCTGGAATTCCTTTCCAAAGGACATTGTAGGGAAACCTACAGCGCATAGACTGCAGAGGTTCTAGAAGGCAGCTCATCACTACTTCTCATGAGTAACTAGCGATAGGCAATAAATGCTGGCCCAGCCAGAGAAAACAAGTTCCTTGAACGAATAAGAAAAAAGCTCGTTGAAGAACAATCTCAGCAGGACTTATACATTTAGTGGTAAGGTCTTGGGGTCTGTTGCTGAACAAAGAGACCTGAACAAAGAGTGCAGGTTCATAGCTCCTTGAAAGTGGAGTCGCAGGTAGATAGGATAGTGAAGAAGGCTTTTGGTATGCTTTCCTTTATCAGTCAGAGTATTGAGTACAGGAGCTGGGAGGTCGTGTTGCGGCTGTACAGGACATTTGTTAGGCCACTGTTGGAATGTTGTGTGCAATTCTGGTCTCCTTCCTATTGGAAAGATATTGTGAAACTTGAAAGGATTCAGAAGAGGTTTACAAGGATGTTGCCAGGGTTGGAGGATTTGAGCTATAGGGAGAGGCTGTACAGACTGGGGCTGTTTTCCCTGGAGCATCGGAGGCTGAGGGGTGACCTTATAGAGGTTTACAAAATTATGTGAGGCATGGATAGGATAAATAGACAAAGTCTTTTCCCTGGGGTGTGGGAGTCCAGAACTAGAGGGCATAGGTTTAGAGTGAACGGGGAAAGATATAAAAGAGACCTAATAGGCAACTTTTTCTTACAGAGGGTGGTACATGTATGAAATGAGCTGCCAGAGGAAATAGTGGAGGCTGGTACAATTGCAACATTTTAAAGGCATTTGGATGGGCATATGAAAGGAAGAGTTTGGAGGGATATGGGCCAGGTGGGGCGAGATTGGGTTGGGATATCTGGTCTGCATGGAAGGGTTGGACCAAAGGGTCTGTTTGCAGGCTGTACATCTCTATGACTATATACCTTGGCACCATTGATAAGTACCAGAGTTGGTTTTAGCTCCTCCCTCGTTTCCTCAATGTCTATTTCATTTGAGGGTTTAATCCCGCACCTGATGTCCAAGTGAGCATTCTTCAACCTAAAAACTAACCACTGAAACATTGAACTCCATCAACTATTAACTCGCTGGGTCCAGACTTGACCCAATGTGTAGTATGCAGTTTGGTTTTTTTTTTACCAAGGATTGGGAATCAGTGACAGGATCCTTGGTTTGTGTTTTCCAACTTAAACTGAGGGCACAGGTTCAGCTCCAGAGTTCTCACTGCAGCTCATAACTAGCTGCATTGCTAACCCATATCTTGTGATTTAGCTTTAATTTAATTCAAAGTAGAACAGCAACTGCTGGTGTGAGTTTATCTTCAGCAGGATGTTTTACCAGATGTGACAATGCTTATGTGATCCCCAATAACATAAGAAACTGAGTGTGAATATCATGGGTTTGAAGAGACTGTTAAACATTTGTTACAATTAACTATTGCAAACAAGTGGGACCCTCCTGAGGCAAAATAGCATCTGGGCTGATATTTTACAACAGAATAAGGATAACTTTTCCAAAACAGATAGACATGGTTGTGCAGAGGCACATGGAATTAATTTGACAATTATGCACACAGGTAAGACAGAGTTTAAAGATTAATGTTTCAAAATTCAATGTAATGTTTTGAAAGTTTGACAATTTTTCCTGACTTGGTGGATGTATGTCCACCTGGAAAGGTACTCATTGATCTCTGTTGCACTTGTTTGACAACTTGGTTAGTTGCTGCTGGTTGCTATTAATCAACCCTACCACACAACATCATCAGAGGGTTCAACTCTCAATCTCTTCATACATGATTGGTCTGTCATAAATTGTTCAGAGCTGGCTTCTGTTCCTTTATCATGTAATATCATGAGCTGCAATACATTTCTGTGACCTGGGCTGGGTGCATATTTTAGAAACCATTGCTGGTATCCAAAGATTTGTATTTCTAACTCTCACTCTCTGCCCAGTGAGCAATTTTGGAAATTCTTACTTGGGACACCAAATAACCTAAAAATACCACCATTGTGTCAGTGACACTTGTACTCATTTTGCTGCTAATTCACCAAACAAATGGGTGATTTAGAGAAGTAATCTGTCACAAGGAAGTAATCTCCCCATACAATATGAACAGCTCTGTTGCTACTTTGCTGAAGAATTGGATGAAATATCATATGGATATAGAGTCTCCCACTGTTTATATATTGCATTCGTGAGTCATTGAATATCCCGATTCATCCCTGGATTGTTATGCCAATCATTTTGAACTTTCAATACTCATACGTTCCTGTGGTAACATGGGCATGATTTGAAACTGCGCCCAATGAAAACAATTCACATTGTCCAAAGTATAACATGTCAGCCTTGAGAGCACATTTAATTTCATAGTTTAGGTGATCATGGTGCAGATCAAGATGAATATCTTTGTATTTTGGATAAGCTGTTCTGTAAATCATATGCAATCATATTGGCTACCTGGTTTAATTACTACTTCAAAGTTATAACTTTGCCAATTCTTGACTAATTCAATTGCACCATATGTGACTTGTTCTGCCATGGTGGGTGTGGTTTGAATGTCATGATTTGAGACTGCACTTAGATCTGTACATACTGGTAACCATGTATCTGTTAGACTAAATATTTCTGGAAGCCAGTGAGAGTTTGCGCATTGACACTCATTGACAATACATACAATTGTTGATCTGCTGTCTCCACTGAGAGATGGTTTCTCATAGCCTGTACCATGGAACATTACTTGCTCAGGTGCATGTCATTGAGGCCATATAGTGGTTACATGGTAATACTAACTCCGGTGTTGATTTTAGCTTTTATCTTGTATCACACTGCCTTCTCAGGACACATGATATTAAAGAGCTCCTGATTGCTTTCTACTCCCAACACAGAGTGTGAGATTAACATCATGTAAAGCCTGCTCATTTTCTAAAATTTGCCTTTCATTTGGTTGACTCTGAACCTCATCAATGTGGTTGCCTTGGTGCACCTTGGTAACAGTTTCCTTGTTGCTGATGATTTGTTATTACTCTATACTGTCATGTCAGTCGCTTGTTGGTTTAATGTAAGGGCCTGACTTGGCTTTTGGAAACAGATTTCCTGCACATAGCCATGTCCCTTGATGCTACAGATATCAAAAAATAGAGCATGGACTTTGGAGAAGTGCAACAAACTACTGCTATTGGAGCTTTTGTTGGTAGCAAAATAGTATTGGTAGCACCTAAAGCATGTAATCGTTGCTGGCCTGCTACGACATCTTCATAGATCTGTCTACCCTCAAGTAATAGGTCAAGGCTGTGGCCCTTCTTATTGCACAAATGTTTCTTCCAACTGACTTTAATTCATGTGAATGTGATAATCAACTCATTAATATTCTCTGGCCGTTCCTCTTCAGTAAAGTCACACTCATTCCCTTTGCAATGGCATCCTCCAACAAACTGGTGAATAGTCTCTTGAGGATTCTTGTCTAATTGAAATGATGTCAAGTCTGTTCATCCTGAAGTGAATTCTTATCTTGATCTGCTCTTCAAGATCTTTCCAAATCATATCCAGACTTTTCTGATCCACCCAGAAAAACTGTGCATGTTAATAATGTGAAGCTCCTCCTTGTCAAGTCATAAAATCCCTACGGAGTGGAAGCAGGCCATTCAGCTCATTGAGTCTGCATGACCCTCTGATCAGCATCCCATCCAAAACCAATCTCTTACCCTATCCCTGCAACTCTCCATTTCCCCTCGCTAATCCACCTAACCTACACATCCCTGGACGCTATCAGCAATTTAGCACAGCCAATCCACCAAACATGCATATCTTTGGACCATGAGAGGAAACCGAAGCACCTGGTGAGACCCATCTGAAATGGGCAGAATGTGTAAAATCCACGTAGACAGTTGCCTGTGGGTCAATTCAAACCCAGATCCCTGGCAATGTAAGGCCACTGTACCTCCCTGAGTTCTGACAAGATTTTTAAGAGTTCTTTTCATGGCCTCACCTAGACGTTGATCTGCAAAATAGAACTGCATGAAGTTTTGGAACAGTAAAATCAGTGAACGTGTTGCTGGATGCCAAATCCATACCAGTTTTGTTGCTATCCATGAGTTGGCCTTTACAAAAACACCAGCTTTTGCTGTGTGTCTCTGATATTTTTGTCTCTCCAAATTATACTGCTCTTTCCTTAAGAACAAAGACGTTTGTAATTGTCATTATGTATTAACTTCCATCAACCGAGCTTTCTAGGATTCAAGTTTTCTGTAATGCACTGGCCTTTGTCATAGCTCAAGGGCATTCTTTAGCATTTTAATTTGTTTTTATTACCAAGGAAATCTTAGAAATGTATTTTACCTTGAAAGAATTTGCATCCTAATGAAAATTAGAAATATGTTCCATTGTTCTCGTGCTTAATGCTCCATCTACAGATGTGTACAATTGTCTGTACTCTGAAAAACTGATGCTGTTTAAGATAACAAACTTCTCCCTATTCCAAACTGTCTGCTTCCAAAGTCATGCTGGACATCAATTTGTTTTCTAAATATGTACCTCTATGATGTCGTTAAGAGATAGTAACTGCTGTTGCTATGGTGTGAGTTTGCCTCCACCAGGGTGTTTTACCTGATGGGGCAATGCTTTTGTTATATAACACAATGTCAGAAACTGGGCATGATATTGTGGTATTGGGCAACCCAACAGACATTCATTACATTGCTCAAGCATACACATTTCTGAGCTAGTAGTTTGCTCTTAGTTTACAATAGTTGGGCATGTTACTAGTCAAGTTTCCTGGAGATGGTGGTATACTGGAGGAGTCACTGGCTTGGTAGTCAAGAAGCTCAGGTTAATGCTCAAGGGACATGGGTTCAAATCTCACCACAGCAACTTGGTACAATTTACAAGGGCAGCACAGTGGCTCAGTGGATCGCTCTGCAGCCTCACAGCGCTAGGGACCTGAGTTTGATTTCGGCCTCGGACGACTGTCTGTGTGGAGTTTGCATAGTCTCCCTGTGTCTGTGTGGGTTTCCTCTAGGTGCTCTGGTTTCCTCCCACAAAACAAAGATGGGTTGGCCATGCTAAATTGTCTGTTGTGTTAGTCAGAGGGAAATGTATCTGGGTTACTCTTTAGAGGGTCAGTGTGGACTTGGTGGGCCCAAGGGCCTGTTTCTGCACTGTAGGGAATCTAATCTAATCATTCTTTAAATGATCCAAGGAAAAATTGACTCTGAAAAAACAATGAGATTTGGAGTCAACCATCCAGGTGAACTGAACACAATCACAATCACGCGCATTTAATGAATAAGAAACTAAACTAACATCAGTGTTAATCACTGACATATCTTGGTGTAACATAACAAAGTTTTCAAAGAGAATGACAGCAAGGCTCAGATACACTCTCATTTAATCACTCAATTATAACTAGTTTATTAATATGAATTAAACATTAAAATGCATTGAAATTGTTGGTGAGTTTTAATTATTCAATAATCTCTAACCTTGTAACATTGGTACAGATTTCCACACTGCAACAGGCCCGAGGCTGGCAAACTGTCCAAAGGAAGATTCCAAGAAAAATATTGGTATCCCAACAAGACCCAGCATGATTGAGTAGGGAATAAGAAATACACCTGGAAAATAGAATAAAAAGGTGAAACAGGGTCCATGGATGTGAATTCCCAACATACTCTGCAGTTTCAAGTGGATGGTAACAACAACTTTATACTAACAGAGAAACAGGCCTAATCTTTAGAATCTCTCCTCATAACCAAACCCCTAAAATCCAGGTTATCATTCTTGCAAAACCATGTTGTACTCCCTCCAAGGCCAATATATCCTCCCTTAGATGTAGTGCCCAGATCTTCCCACAGTACTTCAATTGTGGTCGAACCAGGGTTTTGTATATCTGCAGCATACTGTCTACATCCTTGTATTCATGTCCTCGAGGTGTAAAAGCCAGATTCCATGAGCTTTCTTCATTATTTACTGTACCTGTTTGTGGTACTTTAAAGGTCCATGCACCTGAAGCCCCAAGTCTCTTTTGGCATCCATTGTGTTTAACTTGATGCCATCTAGGAAGTATCCAGGTCGATACTATATCGGTCAAAATGGATAACCACACACTTGCTTACATTGAACTTCATCTGCTACATTTTTGCCCAATTACTGAGTCTATCAAGAACCCTCTGCAATTTTATGCTGTTGACTACATTGTCTACAATGCCCCCTAACTTTTGTCATCAGTATATTTGGATATATGATTTTCTATGTTATTATCCTAGTTGTCAATAACAAATATGAATAATTGAGACCCTAACACAGATCCTTACGGGGATACCACTGGTCACATCCTGCAAATTTCAGGACCTACTCATTATCCTTATTTTCTGGCACCTGCCACTCAACCAATTTCTGAACTATATAAGTAATTTGCCCTCAATTCCATCAGCCTCTACCTTAGTTAATAAGCTCTTATGTGCAATTTATCACATGCCATCTGAAGTCCATACAAACAACAACCATAGACATTCCCCTGTCCACTATCTTAGTCATGGCTTCAAAAAATTAAATGAGGTTTGTCAGGCATGACCTACTGTCCCTGATTAACTGAAGAAATTTGAAGTGCTTAGTTATTTTATCCTTAATTAGAGACACCAACCAGTGCCCCAGCACAGATGTTAGGCTAACTGATCTATAAATCCCTGATTTTCCTCTTTCGCCCCTGTTCTAAAGTGAAATAATGTCTGCAATTCTTCAGTCCAGTGGGACAACTCCTGTATTGAGGGAACATTGAAAGATTAGTAAGAGTAAGGTTAATTAGTAAGAGCAGAGTAGTAATCCCAGGATTGCTATTGGTGCCATTGTCTAGTGAAGCTAGGAACGGAGAGTGTGTGCAGCTAAACACGTGGCTGCAGAGCTGGTATAGGAGGGAGGGCTTCAGGTATGTGGATCTTCTGCAGAAGGTGGGACCTGTACGGGTTGCACCTGATCTTGAGGGGCATCAATATCCTGGGCAGGAGGTTTGCTAGAGATCTTCGGGAGGGTTTAAACTAGTTTGGCAGAGGGATGGGAACTGGAACTATGGATCAAAGGATGTGGATGCTGGTGAACAGGCAGATACAGCATGCAGAGAGACTGTGAGAAAGGATAGGCAGTTGATAGG
Source organism: Hemiscyllium ocellatum (assembly GCF_020745735.1). Classification (NCBI taxonomy): domain Eukaryota; kingdom Metazoa; phylum Chordata; class Chondrichthyes; order Orectolobiformes; family Hemiscylliidae; genus Hemiscyllium; species Hemiscyllium ocellatum. The sequence goes on from NC_083411.1 coordinate 64,653,715, forward strand.
GCAAAGCTGCAGTCAGTGTGATGGGTCTATTTTAATGCAAGAAGTGTCAAGAATAAGGGTGATGAACTTAGAGCATGGAGCTACAATGGAGCATGGAGTTTCTTGAAGCTACAATGTTGTGGCTATTATGGAGGCTTTGATATCACAGGGGCAGGAATGGTTGCTGAATGTTCCGGGATAGGAACAGAGATGGAGGTAAAATAGATGGGTGGGTGGCATTGCTAATAAGGGACAGTATAATAGTTGGAGAAATGAAGATTGTCGGGAATGGTTTGTCCACTGAGTCATTATAAGTGGAAGTCAGAAAAAGGAAAGGAGCAGTCACTTTATTGGGAGTTTTCAATAACACCCAATAGCAACAAAGGCATGGAGGAGCCGATTGTGAGGCAGATTTTGACAAGGTGCATACGTAACAGGCTTGTGTCGGGTGACTTCAACTTCCCTAATATTGACTGGAACCTCCTTAGCGCAAATAGTTTGGATGCAGCAGATTTTTTCAGGTGTGTCCAAGAAGGATTCCTGATTAAATATTTAGCTAGGCCAACCAAAGGGGAGGCCATTTGGATTTGGTGCTTGGTAATAAACCAAGCCAGGTGACAGATCTCTTGGTGGGAGAACATTTCTGTTATAGTGATCACAACTCCCTGACCTTTACTATAGTCATGGAGAGGGATAGGAGCAGATGGTATGAGAAAGCATTTAGTTGGGGAAGGGGGAAATTACAATGCTATTAGGCAGGAACCGTGAATCATAAATTGGGAGTAGATATTCTCAGGGAAATGTACAGCAGAAATGTTGAGGTTGTTTACGGAGAACTTACAGCAAGTGCGGGTAGGGCCAATCAGGGATAGTGATGGGAACTTGTGCCTGGAGTTGGCATTTGGGGAGGTCGTTAATGAATATGTTGTATGAGTATTCACTAGGGAGAGGGACCTTATTGTTTGTGAGGACAGCGTGAAACAGACTGATATGCTCAAACAGGTTGATGTTAAGAAGGAGGATATGCTGCAAATTTTGAAAAGCATGAGGATAGATAAGTCGCCTGAACCAGACGGGATATACCTAAGTTTGCTGCAGGAAGCGAGGGAAGAGATTGCTGTGCCTAAAGTGTTATGACACAGAGGTGAACCTCTCTCTTCATTAAACCAAACACCCAGAGAAGCTCACCTCACCTCATATTTCTAATATTTCAAGAAAATAACATCAATTCATTCTTTAACTCTAAAAGGGAACATCAAGCAACAAATATTCACAACACTAAGGCCCCTTTTCTCTTAACTGCTTAATACCTGCCTCCAATGCTATAATATACTGTTCCAATAAAACATTTATTAAAATTACATCAAATCAATTTCAAAACCTTTCAGTGGCTGTCATCTTTGGTGTCTTTCTTCTTCCGGCTGAAGACCTCACTGGATCATCTTCTTTCTTTTTACTGTTAAGATGTTTCGTATGAAAGGTACCTTTGATACAGAGTATTTCAATGTCTTGGGTCTCTCTCTCTCTCGATTGCAGTTGCTCTATCTGATTTTCAAAATGGCTGCCTTTTTCATTTTCCCCCAAAATTGGATCATCAGTTTGATGTTGGTAAAACAATAAATTCAAACTGGATTGGGTTTTAGTATCCTGAGGCATAATTTAAACTGTTTGTTTAAATTGGATTTGTTGCCAAAACAGCAAACAATTCAGGTTTCCATTTCACAGCCAAATGTTATATATTTTCAATTTTCTAGTACACTCTGACACTGCTAGTTAAATCATATGACAGGTGCTTGTAAGCTCTCAGTGCAGAACAGCATTCACTCTTTCTTAAAGGTACAGGACATTACAACAGAAGTAATGATCTTCACATGCTCACTGGCTACTGGAGTAGTACCAGATGATTGGAGGGTGGCAAATGTCATTCCCTTGTTCAAAAAAGAGGAAATGGATAACCCTGGGAATTACAGACCAGTCAGTCTTACATCACTTGGTATTTGGATGATAGTAAAATGTAGGGTATGTAGGTTAGTTTGATCTTAGAATAGGATAAAAGGTCTGCGCAACATAGAGGGCTGAAGAGCCCGTACTGTTCTATGTTCTATCTGTGTATGACTGTGAGCGTGAGGAGTTAGAAGGGGAATAAAGTTATATGTTGATATTTGCCAGTTGTTCATCTGGGGTTGGAATACATTATCTCCTTATCTATTAATTTATTTATCAATCATAGATAGCAGTAGACAATCTTAAAGAATCACTGATTGATGATAAATTCAACCTTTACATTATAATATCAGTGTTTGGCACTTGTGCCTGGGAGATGATGTACAGGCTTTGTGGAGTTAGGGGTGAGTTACTTGCTGCAATATTCCTAAACTCTGACTTGCTCTTGTAACCAGAGTATGAGTCTAGTTCAGTTTCTGGTAAATGGTAACCCCAGGCTGTTGACAATGGGAGATTCAGTAATGGTCATGATAATGAATTTCACAAAATAATGGCTGGATTCTCTCTTGTTGGAGAGGGTCATTCCTGCCAATTGTGTGACATCAATGTGCTTGCCACTTGTTATCCCAAATCTGCATTTGAACATGGGCTGCTTCAGTATCTAAGCAATTGTGAATGGTGTTGAGGATTTGCAACCATGCACTTTCCTGGGGGCCAAAGAAGTGTTTGATCCTTGACACTCATTGATTCCAGTTTTGCTAGGGCTCCTGGATATCACACTCAGTCAACTGTGGCCTTGATGTCCACCGCTGTCACTATCTGGAGTAGAGTGGTGCTGGAAAAGCACAGCAGTTCAGGCAGCATCCGAGGAGCAGTAAAATCGACGTTTCGGGCAAAAGCCCTTCATCAGGCAGACAGCTGTATTCCTGATGAAGGGCGTTTGCCCGAAACTTCGATTTTACTGCTTCGCGGATGCTGCCTGAACTGCTGTGCTTTTCCAGCACCACTCTACTCCAGAATCTGGTTTCCAGTATCTGCAGCCATTGTTTTTGCCCAGGGCTGCCACTATCACCTCCTCTCTGGAATTCAGCTCTTTTGTCCACGTTAGAACCAAGGCTGTAATGAGGTCAGGAGCTGAGTGGTCCTGGCGGAATCCAAACTGGGCATCACCAAGCAGGTTATTGCTGAGCAGGTGCTGCTGGATAGCATTGTTGACGACACCTTCCATCACTTCACTGATCATCGACTGATGGGGTGTAATGGGCCGGGTTGGATTTGTCCAGCTTTTTTATGGATGCAGAGCATATCTGAGCAATTTTGACAATGATGAGTGGATGCTGATGTTGTAACTAAACTCGAAGAGCTTGGCTAGAGGTGCAGCAAGTTCTGGAGCACAGACGTTCAGTACTATTGCCAGAATGATGTCAAGGCCCATAGGTTTTGCAGTATCCAGTGCATTGAACTGTATTTTGTTATCTCATGGAGTGAATCAAATTGGTTGAAGGCTGGCATCTGTAATGTTGGGGACAAGTAGAGAACATTGAGATGGATCATCCACTCAGCACTTCAGCCTTACCTTTTGCACTGATGTGTTGGGCTCTTTCATCATTGAGGATGGGGACATTTGTGGAGCCTCTTCATCCAGTGAGTTGTTTAAATGTCTACCACCATTCATGATTGGATGTGGCAGGACAGCAGAGTCTGGTTCAGACTGATTGGTTGCTTAGCTCTATCACATGCTGCTTATTGTGTTTGGCATGCAAGTAGCCCTGTTTAGTAGCTTCACTAGCTTGACACCTCATGTTTAGGTATGTCTAGTGCTGTTCCTGACTCCCCAACTTCACTGTCCATTGAACCAGGCTGATCCCCGGCTTGATGGTAATGCTTGAGTGGGAGAGATGCTGGGCCATGAGTTTGCAGATTGTGCTGAAGTATGCTTCTGTTGCTGATGATGGCCCACAGCGCCTGAAGTCTTAGTTGCTAAATCTGCTTGAAGTCTGTCCCATTTAGCTCAGTGATAGTGCAATACAACAGGATGGATGGTATTCTGAATGTGAAGGTGTAACTTCATCTCCACAAGGACTGTGCAGTATCACTCATACCAATACAGCCAGCAGATTGGTGACGATGAAGTCAAGTAAGTTTTTCCCTCCTATTGGTTCCCTCATCACCTACCACAAACCCAGTGTAGCAGCATTGAATTTCATCAGCTATTCCCTGGACCACTCTCCCAAACTGTCTAGATCCTTCTGCAGCCTCCCCACCTCCTCAGTACTACCTGCCTGTCCGCCTAACTTCGTATCATCGGCGAACTTTGCCAGAATTCTCCCTGTCCCTTCATCCAGATCATTAATATATAAAATGAACAGCTGTGGCCCCAACATTGAACCCTTCAGGACCCCGCTTGTCACCAGCTGCCATTCCGAATAAGAACCTTTTATCCCAACTCTCTGCCTTCTGTCAGACAGCCAATCCCCAACTTATGCCAGTAGCTTACCTTGAACACCAGGGGCCCTCACCTTACTCTGCAGCTTCCTGTGAGGCACCTTATCAAAGGCATTTTGGAAGTGTACATAGATGACATCCACTGGGTTTCCCTGGTCTAACCTACTTGTTACCTCTTCAAAGAATTCTAACAGGTTTGTCAGGCATGACCTTCCCTTACTAAATCCATGCTGACTTGTTCTAATCTGACCCTGCACTTCCAAGAATTTAGAAATTCCGTCCTTAACGATGGATTCTAGAATTTTACCTACAACCAAGGGTAGGCTCATCGGCCTATAATTTTCCATCTTCTGTCTTGGTCCTTTCTTGAACAAGGGAGTTACAATAGCAATTTTCCAATCATCTGGAACTTTCCTGATTCCAGTGATGTTTGAAAGATCACATTCAGCGCCTCCGCTATTTCTACAACTCAATCCTCAGTCGATTGGCGAGGATGAAGTCAAGTATGTTTTTCACTCCTGTTGGTTTCCTCACCACCTACCACAGACCCAGTGTAGCAGTGAAGTTCTTTAGGACATAACCACCTTGATCAGTAGTGCTACTGCTGAGCCAGTCTTGATGGTCAATGTTGAAATCCCCCACCTAAAGGACATGTTGTGCCCTTGCCACCCTCAATGCTTCCTCCAAGTTTGTTCAGCATTGAGGAGTACTGATTCATCAGCTGAGGGAGGATGGTATGTGATAATCAGCAGGACCTTTTTGCCCCCTTTTTAACCTGAAGCCATGAGACTTCAAGGGTCTGGCGTCAATTTTGAGGACTCCCAGGGCAACTCCCTCCTGACTGTTCACTAGCTAGATAGGATGTCAGCTGGGCAGGAGGTCAGGTTGACAGTAGAGGCCAGCGGTCAGTTCTGTCGAGGGTGTGGAGTCACAGACAGACAGGACAGGGAAGAAGGCTTTTGGCATACTGTCTTTCATCAGTCAGGGCACTGAGTATAAATGCCTGGAAGTTATGTTGCACTTGTACAGGATGTTGGTGAGGCCACATTTGGAGTGTTATGCTCAGTTTTGGTCTCCCTGCTAGAGGAAGGATGTTGTTAAACTGGGAAGAGTTCAGAAGAAATTTACAGGGATGGTGCCAGGATGCAATGGTCTGAGTTACAGGGAAAGGTTGAACAACCTAAGACTTTTTTCTTTAGAGCTGAAGAGATTGAGGAAGTTTGTTATAGAAATGTATAATATCATGATAGGCATGGATAGAGTGAATGCACTCTGTCTTTTTTTCAGAATTGGGGAATCGAGGACAGGAGGGCATCGGTTTAAGGTTAGAGGGGAAAGAATAAAGGAGACCCTGAGGGGGACGTTTTGACGCAGAGGGTGGAATGCATCTGGAATGAGCTGCCAGCAGAAGGTTGATTACATTAACAACATCTAAAGGTATTTAGACAAGTACATCGATAGGAAAAGTTTAGAAGGAAATGGCTAAGTGCAGCGAAATGGGGTTAGCATGGATGGACAGTTTGGTAGGCATGGACCAATTTGGACCAAAGGGCTTGTCTCCGTGCTGTAGGACTCTATGACTCTATGTTAATGTTGGGTTGGGTTGGGTCACATTTGACTGATGCAAGGAGTTGCTAGGTAGATGTCAACTCAGATCTGATGGATGTGGGGGTTTGGAGCAGGTCTGGACATGGCAGGGGTGTTAGATTTAATAATCTAACTTTCCTGATTAATTATTTTACTTACATTCATCAGTACCTTCTGAAATTTCCGATGTAAATAGAGACTTTTGGAGTGTTCCAAGAATCGGAGAATTGTCTAGTGGAAAATCCAGTTTCCTGGGCAATACCTTCAGAGTGTGCTAGAATGGGGATTCCACAGAATATTCATGGTGACTCATCGTCGACACCAAATAATGACTGGCCTGCGTAAAATCCTTGACTTTATATCATTATAATAAATGTCTGCTGGTTTCTCTGATAGCATGATATCCAGACTCAGTCTCTTATGTTATGGTGGATAATATATAAGCATATATATACATTACTGGAGGCAAACTAAGATCGAAATGTAGATAAGTAATAACTGTAATCCAGGAGATAATGAAGTTCATTGATAACTCACTGTGAGATGGTAAAGTAGGTACAGCAACTTTGTTTTAGCTAGCACCTTATCAATGGGTATTCCTGATAAACCGACCAAAATTATGTGTTCAATATTGTGATCCATCATGATGTCCGTATATTTCTGCTGTAAGCAAAGTCTAACAGTGATTCCACTAGCATGCTACAAAGACTGATTGAAACTTTATTCTTTTGTGTTTTCTATCCTTGTTTTAATCTTAACATCTGTTGATATTGCTGACAAGAACTTTATTATCTTAACTCCAAAGGAATCTTCCATAAAACTTGTAATGAATCAATCTATGCCTATTTAAACTGAAAATGTGGTCTACTCTGACTTGAACTAGACAAATGAAAAAGGCGCTACATGAGTTTTATTAATCTACTGTTTATTGAAAATGCTGGGAACAATCTGGGTCTTAATGACATTCTGTTGTGTTTTTAGAATTATTTCAGTTTTAGGAATTTAGCAATATAAAGTATTTAAAGGTATAAAAGTATAATGCTTTTTACTCCTGATGAGAAATGGGCCACAGATTCAAACTACAACCTGTAATGAGACAATCTGATTTGCTCAAAAGTCACTTGAATTAATTTCAACCACCACTTTGCACTTTAGTATTTAACTGTGCCATGTCCAGACTGTAACATTTCTAACCCCTGCACAATTGTTAGGATGTCAGAAAACACACAAGACCAGGCTATAGTCCAGCAGGTTTATTTGAAATCAGAAGCTTCTGGGATTCTGCTGCTTCATCAGGTGAAGGTTAAACCTGTTGGATCATAACCTGGAGTTGTTGCATTCTGACTTTGCCTACTCCAGTCAAACACCGGCACCTCCACATCAATTGTTACGATGGGAAGCACTGACAAGAGCAATATCCAAGCCAACAGTCCTTAAAGATCATTGAAATGCTCCCTCTGCATTTCTATCCCCTTAATTCAAATTCCAGACAGTACCTCCTCCATTTTTGTAAGCCAGGAAAGGGAATCTCCAGACATTGCCTAGACCCACAGCACAGCCAATCATCGAGAGCAAGTAGTCAGTCTTCGAGGACCAGTTACCTCTCTTCACATTTTCATCATTTCTGTTCACTGCTGGATTGGCAGCACTCTTGGGGCAAAGAAAGGAATTGACTAAATTAGAAAGTAGATTTTTTCAATCTAAACTTAAGCACTTAGTTCAACTCTTCCCCACTGTAAAAACATTTCTTCATTCCCCAGTTAACAGCAATCACTTAGTAGTTTGGAAACAAGATGGGTGACTGCAGTTCACAAAAGCTAAAATCCCCAAAGAATCAGCACTTCTCAGCATTTTACATGAGTGTAATTTCATGTTTTGCTAAAATACTCACTGTATCTATTGGAGAGTGTGTTTCCTGTTCATTCTGTGAGAATTCAGATAAAGCCAACTCCCTCTGGTCCATCTTCAGACAGCCATGAATACTTTCTTCGCTTGCTCAGGAGCTGGATGTAAACCTTAAGGAGCAAATCTTGCCCGAAGATGTTCTATCTTTCCAAAATTCCAGGACTGTGATTAAGAACTGTTCAGCCTTTCACCAAGTAAATGACTGGTGAGAATGACAAGATGTGTCCAAAAGGCCAAGATCTAGTTGCTCAGGTCTGGGTGATGTCCACATTTCCTGACTATTTCTGATGCAATCTCCACACTAAAAATAATAGAATTTCAGGTTTGTTTCAGAATACTCAATGTCAGAATATATCTATTTTGCATCACATATTTCTCACCAATGCTTTGAAATGAGGAGGTCACACAATATAGAGAGAGGCCATGGCATGAATCAGCGTCTGCAGCTTTCACTGTGGGGTGGCTGTTACTCTGCACTACCTCAATGTTTCCAATTGACCAGGAATCTCTCCTACTATCCCTGCCTGCCATACAATTATCAGAAAGATTCAAAGATTGACTATTGAGTGACCATTCAAATTGAGGCTGAATGCAGCGCCAATATTTTGAAGTCTTGAGATTTCAAAGGACTTTGTCAGAGTGAACCAGACACAGGGGATTTGCTGTTGGGAAAATTAAAAATCCCATTCAGTTCCCTCACAGTCAGCTGGGGCATCATGACCAGGGCCTCCAAGCCCTCCGTTTCTTCCTCTACCGATGTTCCCAACAGTACCCTTCCCTCGACACTCTCATTCGTTTGGCCAAACTGGTCCTGACACTTAACAATTTCTCCTTCGAATCCTCCCACTTCCTCCAGACCAAAGGGGTAGCCAGGGGCACCCGAATGGGCCCCAGCTATGCCTGTCTCTTTGTTGGCTACGTAGAACAGTCCATCTTCCGTAATTACACCAACACCACTCCCCACCTCCTCCTCCGCTACATTGATGGCTGCATTGGCACCACCTCGTGCTCCCGCAAGGAGGTTGAGCAATTCAACAACTTCACCAAAACATTCCACCCTGATTTTAAATTTACCTGGACCATCTCTGACACCTCCCTCCCTTCCTGGACCTCTCCATCTCCATTAATGACGACCGACTTGACACTGACATTTTTTACAAACCTACCGACTTCCACAGCTACCTGGATTACACCTCTTCCCACCCTACCTCCTGCAAAAATGCCAGCCTGTATTTCCAATTCCTCCATCTCCGCCATATCTGCTCCCATGAGGACCAGTTCCACCACAGAACACAACAGATGGCCTCCTTCCAATTTCCCTTCCCACGTGGTTAATGATGCCCTCCAACGCATCTCGTCTACACCCCTCACCTCTGCCCTCAGACCCCACCCCTCCAACTGTAACAAGGACAGAACCCCTCTGGTGTTCACCTTCCACCCTACCAACCTTTGCATAAACCAAATCATCCAATGACATTTCCGCCACCTCCAAACGGACCCCACCACCAGGGATATAGTTCTCTCCCCACCCCTTTCCGCCTTCCACAAAGACCATTTATCCGTGACTACCTGGTCAGGTCCACGCCCCCTTACAACCCATCCTCCCATGCTGGCACCTTCCCCTGCCACTGCAGGAATTGCAAAACCTGCGCCCACACCTCCTCCCTCACCTCCATCCAAGGCCCTAAAGGAGCCTTCCACATCCATCAAAGTTTTACCTGCACATCCACCAATATCATTTATTGTATCCATTGGTCCTCTCTATATTGGGAAGACTGGACATCTGCACCAATCAACCCCACTGCCCTGTGACCCAACATTTCATCTCCCCCTCCCACTCTGCCAAGGACATGGACGTCCTGGGCCTCCTTCACCGCTGCTCCCTCACCACCCGATGCTTGGAGGAAGAATGCCTCATCTTCCGCCTCGGAACACTTCAACCCCAGGGCATTAATGTGGACTTCAACAGTTTCCTCATTTCTCCTTCCCCCACCTCACCCCAGTTCCAAATTTCCAGCTCAGCACTGTCCCCATGACTTGTCCTACCAGCCTATCTTCTTTTCAATCTATCCACTCGACCCTCCTCCCTGACCTATCACCTTCAACACCTCCCCCACTCACCTATTGTACTCTATGCTACTTTCTCCCCACCTCCACCCTTCTCTCATTTATCTCTCTACCCTTCAGGCACTCTGCCTGTATTACTGATGAAGGGCTTTTGCCTGAAACATCGATTTTACTGCTCCTCAGATGCTGCCTGAACTGCTGTGCTTTTACAACACCACTAATCCAGCATCAGAAATTTCACATGGTCTGACAAATCTCTATCAACGGAATATATATGTTATATGTTTTTGGAGATATTTCCCTGGTGCCAGGATCAAGGATGTCTCAGAGAGGGTGCAAAATGTTCTCAAGGAGGAGGGGTACCAGCAAGAGGTCATTGTCCATATTGGAACCAATGACATAGGAAGGGGAAAGGTTGAGATTCTGAAGGGAGATTACAGAGAATTAGGCAGGAATTTAAAAAGGAGGTCCTCAAGAGTAGTAATATCTGCATTACTCCCAGTGCTATGAGCTAGTGAGAGCAGGAATAGGAGGATAGAGTAGATGAATGCATGGCTGAGGAGCCAGTGTATGGGAGAAGGATTCACATTTTTTTGGATCATTAGAATCTCCTTTGGGGTAGAAGTGACCTGTACAAGAAGGACGGATTGCACCTAATTTGGAAGGGGACTAATATACTGGCAGGGAAATTTGCTTGAGCTGCTCGGGAGGATTAAAACTAGTAAGGTGGGGGTTAGGGGGGTGGGACCCAGGGAGATAGTAAGGAAAGAGATCGATCTGAGATGGTACAGTTGAGAATAGGAGCAAGTCAAACAGGGCAGGCAGGGACAAGATAGGACTAATAAATTAAACAGCATTTATTTCAATGCAAGGGGCCTGACAGGGAAGACAGCTGAACTCAGGGCATGATTAGGAATGTGCGTCTGGAACATCCCAGCAATTACAGAAACATGGCTCAGGGATGAGCAGGACTGGCAGCTTAATGTTCCAGGATACAAATGCTACAGGAAGGATAGAAAGGGAGGCGAGAGAGGAGGGAGAGTGGCATTTGTGATAAGGGAGGATATTCCTGGAAATATATCCAGGGAAGTTATTTAGGTGGAACTGAGAAATAAGAAAAGGATGATTACCTTATTGGGATTGTATTATAGACCTCCTAATAGTCAGAGAGAAATTGAGAAACAAACTTGCAAGGAGATCTCAGTTTTCTGCAAAAATAATAGGGTGGCTATGGCCAGGGATCTTAACTTTCCAAACGTGGACTGGGACTGCCATAGTGTTAAGGGTTTAGATGGAGAGGAATTTGTTAAGCGCATTACAAGAACATTTTCTGATTCAGTATGTGGATGTACCTACTAGGGAAGGTGCAAAACTTGATCTACTCTTGGGAAATAAGGCAGGGCAGGTGACTGAAGTGTCAGTGGGGGAGCACTTTGGGGCCAGTGACCATAATTCTATTAGATTTAAAACTGTGATGGAAAAGGATAGATCAGATCTAAAAGTTGAATTTTTAAATTGGAAAAAGGCCAATTTTGACAGTATTAGGCAAGAACTTTCAAAAGCTGATTGGGGGTAGATGTTCGCAGGTAAAGGGACGGCTGGAAAATGGGAAGCCTTCAGAAATGAGATAATGAGAATCCAGAGAAAGTATATTCCTGTTAGGGTGAAAGGAAAGGCTGGTGGTATAGGGAATGCTGGATTACTAACGAAATTGCGGACTTGGTTAAGAAAAAGAAGGAAGCATATGTAAGGTATAGACAGGATAGATCGAGTGAATCCTAAGAAGAGTATAAAGGCAGTAGGAGTATACTTAAAAGGGAAAGCAGGAGGGTAAAAAGGGGACAGGAAATAGCTTTGGCAAATAGAATTCAGGAGAATCCAAAGGGTTTTTACAAATACATTAAGGACAAAAGGGTAACAAGGGAGAGAGGAGGGCCCCTCAAAGATCAGCAAGGCGGCCAGTGAGCCTGAAGTTGGTGGTGGGCAAGTTGTTGGAGAGAATCCTGAGGCACAGGATATACATGTATTTGGAAAGGCAAGGACTAATTAGGGATAGTCAGCATGATTTTATGCGTGGGAAATCATGTCTCACAAACTTGATTGAGTTGTTTGAAGAAGTAACAAAGAGGATTGATGAGGGTAGAATGGTAGATGTGATCTATATGAACTTCAGTATGGTGTTCGACAAAGTTCCCCATGGAAGACTGGTTAGCAAGGTCAGATCTCATGGAATACAGGGAGAACTAGCCATTTGGATATGGAACTGTTTCAAAGGTAGAAGACAGAGGGTGGTGGTGGAGGGTTGTTTTTCAGTCTGGAGGCCTATGACCAGTGGAGTGCCACAATGATCGGTGCTGGGTCCTCTACTTATTGTCATTTACATAAATGATTTGGATGCAAGCATAAGAGGTCTAGTTAGTAAGTTTGCAGATGACACCAAAATTGGAGGTGTAGTGGACAAAGAAGAAGGTTACCTCAGATTACAACAGGATCTTGACCAGATGGGCCAATGGGCTGAGAAGTGGCAGATGGAATTTAATTCAGATAAATGCGAAGTGCTGCATTTTGGGAGGCCAAATCTTAGCAGGACTTATACACTTAATGGTAAGGTCCTAGGGAGTGTTGCTGAACAAAGAGATCTTGGAGTGCAGGTTCATAGCTCCTTGAAAGTGGAGTCGCAGGTCGATAGGATAGTGAAGAAGACATTTGGTATGCCTTCCTTTATTGATCCGAGTATTGAGTACAGGAGTTGGGAGCTCATGTTGCTGCTGCACAGGACATTGATTAGGCCACTGTTGGAATATTGCATGCAATTCTGGTCTCCTTCATATCGGAAAGATGTTGTGAAACTTGAAAGGGTTCACAAAAGATTTACAAGGATGTTGCCAGGTTTGGAGGATTTGGTCTATAGGGAGAGGCTGAACAGGCTGGGGCTGTTTTCCCTGGAGCATCAGAGGCTGAGGGGTGACCTTTTAGAGATTTACAAAATTATGAGGGGCATGGATAAGATAAATAGACAAAGTCTTTTCCCTGGGGTGTGGGAGTCCAGAATTAGAGGGCATAGGTTTAGGGTGAGAGGGGAAAGATATAAAAGAGACCTAAGGGGCAACTTTTTCACACAGAGGGTGGTACATGTATGGAATGAGCTACCAGAGGAAGTGATGGAGGCTGGTACAATATTTAAAAGGCATTTGGATGGGTGTATGAATAGGAAGTGTTTGGAGGTTCGGGCGCTTGCAAGTGGGACTAGATTGGATTAGGATATCTGGTTGGCATGGACGAGTTGGACCGCAGGTTCTGTTTCTATGCTGGACATCTCTATGACTCAATGACTCTCGGTGTTCCTGCTATAATGTGCGTTTTGTCATTGCGGTTTGGCTACAATGTGATTATTTAATTATGGGTGATGTTTGGATAATGCGAAGTTTCTCTTGAGCAGATTTTCTGTAGCAATCTACAACACAATTCTCTGTAACAATTTCAATAGCACGATTTTCTGTAGTGCGGAGTTCCAGAAGAACGCAACGGCTGCATTACAGCAAAACAACCTGTATCTAGATGCATCTGCTCCAAGCTCAGCGAGGTTACTCTCGTTTTTAAAATTATTTCACAAGATGTTAGCATCTTCACATTTGTTGCCCATTCTGGATTACCCTGATAATGAGTGACCTGTTGACCCAGGAGGACCTGTTAACTAACAAAAGATAGTTAACTGTTAATCGCAATGCTGTGCAGTCACACGTAGGCCAGACCTAGCAATCATGAGAAATATTTTTTGACAATGACTCTGGTGAAGCAGGTAGGTGTCTGCAATAACTGATGGTTGTTTTATGGCATCGTTCAATTCCAGATTCTATTAATCACATGGAAACCTCACAAACCATTGTGATGAAATATGGAGATGTGGGCACCATGGTGGTTCAGTGGTTAGCACTGTTGCCTCACTCACCAGGAACTCAGGTTTGATTCCAGCCTTGGCTGACTGTCTCTGAGGAGTTTGCACATTTTCCCCGTGTCTGTGCGAGTTTTCTCTGGGTGCTCTGGTTTCCTGCAACAATCCAAGCAAGCTAGATGAATTGGCCATGCTATAAATTCCCCGTAGTGTTCAGGGATGTATAGGCTAGGTGCATGAGTCAGGGGTAAATATAGGATAAATGGGTAGGGGAATGGGTCTGGTTGGGTTACTCTTTGGAGATTCGATGTGGACTTGTTGGGCCAAAGGGCCTGTTTCCATACTGTATGGATGCTACGATTCTATGGCTCACAGCTTTTGGCAGTGTTGGGTACTTGTTTCCCTGATAATAGGAATAACCAGACAGGGAACTGCACAATGCCTTCGTGAATGCCTTTATTGCAGAAGTATGGCGTTAATGGTACATAGCAAGGTGATGCAAAGCACATCTGTCTGTGTTTTGCTCACATTCTTATACATTATTTCTTCATTCTATGCTCTCCCTTTACCCAATCCTCAGCCTCCACTTACTCTGAGTACTTCTAACCAATCACATCTTACATGTCCAATCACAAAATGTTTCTCTATGTCCTGTGATTATCTGCTAAGTTAAGCATGACCAAAATTTACTCATCAACACAACTTGTTCTGATTGTGATTGCCAGATGTTTCCTTTACAGGGTACTCGATATTTTGTTTGTCAACTGTACTGTTATAGTTAGCAACTGAGGGAATTTAAAATTCTCATAAAGTTATAGAGCACGGAAACAGACCCTTTGATCCAACTCATCCATGCTAACTATGTTTCCCAAACTAAACTAGTTCCACTTGCCTGCGTTTGGCCCTTTTGATTCCAATCACATTGTACATTATGAATCATTACCCATATGCAGCAGTCAGTATTCACTTCTTCTGATGTCGTAACTTGGGAGGGTTAAGGGCACGAGTAAAACAACATTTGATACATACATATAAAGCAAGAATAACAACAAGAAAGATGTTAATCTCCTGGAGGATAGATGTTTCAAGTGATCCTGACCAGTTATAGCCCAATTCTATATGGTACTTGAAAGGAGTTGTCTAAGTTTGTCGACCTCCTTGTGAATATGAGCAGTTGAATTTATGATCTCCTCAGAATTGGCCAGAATGTAGGTACAACACTCTTTTCCTACGTGGGCACAGGTCCGTCCTTTCTCAGATAGTAGCCAATCCAGGGCCATTTTGTAATTTTGTAATGTTCTTGTTCGAATAGCAACCATTTCTACATTACTCTTATCAAGGGCTTGGGAGGTGTCATGAACTACTTGTTCCAATATGGAATAGAGTAATTGAATCTCAGAAAAGGATTTATATGCAGCATATGGCCAATACCAAAGGTCAAAGAACTTGTCTATCTTAGAGTTGCAACGTTTATGGAGGATAAGGGATGAAAGGTAGAGTATGACACATAAAAGGGACTAAAAAAGCTAAATAAACAGAAACCAGATCATGACAGAGGTAACCACGTGGTAAGCATTATGTCCGCAAACAAAAAAAAGTACCATTGCACAGGATAAACTGAGTTATATAGTTCGGGAGCCAGGTGTGGTCAAAAGTTTCTGCTGATGTGAGATAATAAATTTAAGTTTAAATGGAAGACAAGCATCAGATGTGCCATTAAAATATTAGGTACAATTACTCTGACCTGCAAACCAACCCTTCGGCTTAAATCAAGTGCGACAAATAGAACATAACGGTTTTCCCACCATTGATGTATTAGTGATGGTGATACGGACGGTATTAAATTGAGGTTGATTCCAGCATTCAAATGCCGAAGAACTGTACCCTGTCAATTCCCACATACCTCTGGTGCCATTAATTTCCACCCAATATATCCCTTTCTCTGTGGAAGATGTGGCAGCCATGTGGGATTCGTTCTGGAGAGTGACCCATTCAGCCACTGCAGATACATTAAAAGGCATGGGTCTAAGGGGATACCGTCCTTTGAATGTATGGGAATATGAGAGCAAACCCAGCACTGGAGACATTCGTATGTCCAGGATAAACATAAGACATGCACAAAAAAGTATTCGCATACAACTTGTGCCTGACAGTGCATGTTCATGTGACCCAAGAGATCAAAACAATTACGAGTTCCAAAAATAAAAACTTTGTCACAATGGGGCAGGGGTGTTAGCCCTTTTGACATGTGATGCATGAATCCAAGCCTTCCTGCCCTGCATATTCATGGCTGAAGGTGATAGGAGAAGAACTTGATACCGACCTTCCCACTTGGCACCCAACGGTTCTTTGTGTATTTTCTTAACGTAGACCCACTTGCCGGGAATGATGTCGTGAACACCTTTAGGGGAATCTCCTCAAGCTGCTGACACCTGTTGGGAAGCAAAATGAACAGAATCGGTTAGATCCTGAAATACTTTAACAATTAATCACTCAATAGTTGACAATCTGCTGTTCTAAGATCAATTGTATCAGGTAAAGACATGAGTCTACCAGTTATCACCTCAGAAGGGCTCATACCTGTGGTTTAATTAGGGATAGCTCAAATGCTACATCATACCAGAGGCAGAGCTTGAGGCCAAGGCAATCCTTCCTGATGATAGTTAGCCGAGTGTTGGTTCAGAATCCGATTTGTGTGTTCCACCTGTCGCAGTGACTGAGGGTGATTAGGCCAATGCAATTCCCACTTAATACTCAGCAGTCTCTACACTTCCTGGCACAATGCATCTACAAATTGAGTCTCTTGGTCCAAATCTATACAACTTGGGAGTCCCCATCGGGGAATGTATTCCTTACAGAGGGCTGTAGTGGTATGATTGGACGTGGCTTGCCAAGTGGGAGATGCTTCCACCCAGCTTGACAATTTGTTAAGAGTGACTCAAACCTCGAAATATCCTTGACATTTTGGTCGGGATATCTAAGAAGATGTTGGAAGAGCCCAGCAGGTGCCAGAGGTCTCAATTGTGCAATCACTGTGGTTGGTCCAGGATTATTTTTGCATGTTGCGCAACGATTTGCCACAAATAGCGTATGTTACTTGAATCCTGTTCCTCACTAACTCTTTTAGAGCCTTGCCATCATCTGTAATGGAAACAAATGTCCCCACCAATAAATTTTCTGTGCCAGAAATGTCATTAGTATTCGTGGTGTTCTTTTTATTTTTTCCCTTTCTTTTGTTTTTTTTAACCCCCACACTACCGCCTAACTGCGGTAGTGCTTATTTTTTCCCCTGCACCCATGGTGTGTGTATGCAATTGTGAGACACAGTAAGAGACACAAGTTGCACAAATCTTTATTTAATTTCCACCACCAGGAAGAAAGGAAACACCCAAATGGCCTGTGACAAGCAGTGCCCTTCACATCAAAGGGCAATGCTGTGTGATCAAACAGTGAAGGGGAGGGCAGGGACTAAATCAAAATAGAGTTGGAGGGGGAAATGATGCACCCCACTCCCTGCGGCGCCCACCTCTCCCTGAACAACTCCAGGGTGTTGGTGGACACCGCGTGCTCCTTCTTCAAGGACACCCGGGCCCTAACGTAACCGCGGAATAGGGGCAGGCAGTCGGCCCTAACGACCCCCTCCACGGCCCGTTGCCTGGACCTGTTTATGGCCAGTTTGGCCAGGCCCAGGAGCAGACCCACGAGGAGGTCTTCAGACCTGCCCTCCCTCCTCCGCACCGGGTGTCCGAAGATCAGGAGCGTGGGACTGAAGTGCAACCAAAAGCAGAGGAGGAGGTTTTTCAGAAAATCAAAAAGGGAGTTCAAACGCCCACACCCAATATACACATGGTCCACGGACTCCACAGCGCCACAGAACAAACAGTTGGGCTGGGAATCCATGAACCACCGCAAACTGCGGTTGCAGGGGATTGCTGCATGCAGCACCCTCCACCCCAGATCCCCGAGAGAAAGGGGGAGGACTCCCGCGTAGAGGGCCCTCCACTGGGGATCCCCACCGTCCGGTGGCAAATGGGCACGCCAGGGCGTGTCCGGACGGTGGATGATGGAGAAGAGGTGGACGGTGTGCAGCAGCAGTCGATACAAGGCCCGCCTTTTCACCCCCTGAAAAGAAACAAAATTAAAATTCCGGAGGTGGCTCAGGTTGTGGGGCACAGGCTCCCGCGGGAAGTACGGGACCTTGGGGCCACGGTGAAATTCCGTCCGGGCTGGGGTGAGCGCGGACGGGATCCCACTGCACACCTGAGCATCCTCCAACTGGTGCACTACGTCGGGCCCGAGCAACGCCGTTTTAAGGCGTCGGATGACGGTGGCCACGTACCGGACATCTACCGCTGCCCTGCTCGCTATGTTTGCGGCAATGTCCAGCCCAGGCCCCCGGCACCCAGCACGTCCCCGACCCTGGTCACCCTCGTCGCCACGGCCCTCCCCTCCGACAGCCACTCGAATCCGCAAGCACGGAGGTGCGGATTCCTGAGCAACTGCTCCCTGACGACAGCCGCTACTTCTGCTGGTGGGTAGGCGCGGCGCGATTCGACCATGTTCCAGACAGTGATCAGGTCCTAGTAAAAGACAGGCAGCACCTTGAGGGCGACCTCCAAACCGTCACGGTCGACGAACAGGAGCTGCGTGTCGTAGTTGAGGTTACGCACCTGGCGGAAAAAATAAGTCGCCAGGGCGCACCACCTAGGAAGGAGGCTCGACGTAAAGGTATCGCTGCAAGGTCTGAAGGAGGAAGGTCGCGACCTGGGTGCGGACGCACACCAGCGACTGACTGCCCTCCTCAATAGGGAGACTCAGAACCTGCGCAGCGACCCAGTGCATCTTTTTGTCCCAGAAGAAGTTGACCAACGTTCTCTGGATGTCAGCGACAAAGCCAGGAGGAGGGACCAAAGTGACCAGCCGGTACCACAGCATGGCGGCCACCAGCTGGTTTATGACTAGCACTCGGCTCCTGTAAGATAGCACTCAGAGCAGTCCTGTCCAGCGGCCTAGGCGAGCCGAGACTTTGGCCTCCAGCTCCTAGTATTCGTGGTGTTACCGGTTTATTGGTCTCTCTGCCTTCAAACACCATTAACCACACACTTCAATGCATGCCCACTTTTCTTCCCATGAACACTGTCCCTTCATTGTCTTTAAATCTTGTCACTTGCGACTAAAGTCTGCAATTTAGTTATTACTGTCTCTTGTCAGCCATTACCTTCAGAGGCTGCCTTTCTAGCAGCTTCAAAAACAGTGAGAATTCCATGGGATTTTCTTTATTATGGACTTTACAGTTTAAAATGCAGACTTCTTGTGGTAATTGTACGGCATTTCGGAGATTATGAGCTTCACCCCCAATTCTAATTGGGGTTCCTGCAGCTAAGAGCACTTTGCTGTGCTGAAGTGCTCGCTGACAGACCTCCTTGGGCTATGACTTCATGCAGGCTAGTAACAGCCCAGCTGGCGTTCTGAGTACCATTCTCAACAAACAAAGATATGTCTATGAAGATAACTCAATCTGGATTCTGCAAGGGTTCCTTAGCCACCCGAGCTGCTGCAGAATTTCCGCACAATCATGTTCGCCTTTGACCTAATCAGTCTCTTCCCCTCCTCCTCCTCCCCACCCTCCCAACTCTCCCCCCAACCCCCCACCCCTCCACCAATTGGTTCTGCGGGGTTGGGAGCAAAATTGGACTGAACTGGCGGCAACAAGGTGGAGGTTGGGAGCTTCCAAGAGGGTGGGAGGCCTGATTCATA
Source organism: Hemiscyllium ocellatum (assembly GCF_020745735.1). NCBI lineage: Eukaryota > Metazoa > Chordata > Chondrichthyes > Orectolobiformes > Hemiscylliidae > Hemiscyllium > Hemiscyllium ocellatum. The sequence goes on from NC_083411.1 coordinate 64,673,291, forward strand.
GACAACATGGCAAGGACTGTGTGAGGGCACTTCACAATCAGTTTCTGATTCAATACAGGATGCTGTGGCTATTAGCACCTTGGAGGTACCTTTCGTAGCTCTCAAACGGCTACCCCATCCCAGCGCCACTGGGTCCAACCGAGCATAACACAATAGTAGCTAATGGGCCAATGTCTGTCACTGTTTTCCTGGGGCAGTACAGCTTTCATATAACTGTCCTTTTCATGGACATGAAGAGTGAAAAGGTCTCCTGTTATTTGAGATACCCAAAGCTGAGGCTGAGCACACAGCAGATTTTAATTTTTGGAAGGCAGAATGCTACTTTGGGGTCAGTCTGCTTGGATTCACTCTTTTCTTTCAGGAGATCATTCAGTGGCGGAGCTAGATGTGCGCAACTACCAATCCAGTTTCACTTGAAATTACAATGACCTAGAAAAGATCTGAATTCCCGAATAGTAGTGGGTTATTTGGCTGTTCAAGTAACGGCTGTCCAGTCCTGCCTTATTTCATGTTTTCCTGCTGAAATGTTTTGTCCCAGGTATTCTACCTCTTCTTGGGCGAGTTGCACCTTCTTCAGGTTTGCCTTAAAGAGTACAAACGATCAAGGAGAATGCTTAAAACTGCCCTATGCTGTTCCTTAGTCTGGAATGCTATTTGAATATCACCCATATACTGAATCATTGTGGATGTTATCAGAGGCAATTCCCACAAATGATCTTGCAAGGCCATGTGGAATATAGTAGGGCGACTGTGAAAGCTCTGCAGTAGATGCATCCAGATATACTGTCGTTGTTGGCTGGGAAAAGCAAACCATGGTTGTCCCTCACAGGCCAAAGGAACGGACCCAAATCCGTTGGCCATGTCTATCACTGAAAAATATTTGTATTTGGGTGAAAGAGAATTAAAAATGGCACAGGGATCTGCAACCAAGGGTGCTTTTTGGTCAATGCATTGGGTCACTTTCCGGTAATCTACTGTCAGATGTGAAGTTCAGTCTGTCTTTTTAACCAGATGAACTATGGACTTCTACTGGTATACCTTGTTGCTCTAATCATTTGATTACAGGTAAAACATCAGCAATGGAGACAAAACTAATGGAGTATTGTTTAGTACATGCTGGGAGAACTCCAGTAAAAGTGGGTCATCTTTAACAGGTCGCAGTCATTTTTGTCCTTTGCCCAAATGGGATGATTCTGCCATTCTTCCTGTTTGAGATGTCGTATTGACCAAATAACATTAGATTAGATTACTTACAGAGTGGAAATAGGCCCTTCGGCCCAACAAATCCACACCGACCCGCCGAAGCGCAACCCACCCATACAATTACGTCTTACATAACACTACGGGCAATTTAGCATAACCAATTCACCTGACCTGCACATCTTTGGACTGTGGGAGGAAACCGGAGCATCCGGAGAAAACCCACGCAGACACGGGGAGAACGTGCAAACTCCACACAGTCGCCTGAGGCGGGAATTGAACCCGGGTCTCTGGCGCTGTGAGGCAGCAGTGCTAACCACTGTGCCACCATGCCGCCCACTAACATGGCCATTCTCAAAGTGTAACAGCAAATGTATTGAGTTAAAACATCTATCGCTAATAGGGCCTGTGGTATGGGTCTAACCCATACAGATGTAAAAATCTCGTTGGCTTCAATCTTATTGGCAGAGGCTTAGTTTTCTCAAGTCTTAGTTCTTTCCCCCCTACTCCTACAGCAGTTCTCCGCTATCCCTCCAAAGGTAAATTATGTCCATCAATTAAGGGTAAACATGTTAGTTCTGCACTAATGTCAAAAAAGGCAGTCAACTTTCCTATCACCCACCCCATCAAAATATAGCAGCTATCCAAATGGTTCTCGATGGCCGTGAAAATAATGGGCTCAAAGATGGTGATGGGTTGCTCTAGTTTGTTATTAATGAGTTCTTTTACCTGAAGTTCAGTACAGCGCTGGAGCTGTTCTAATAACATAAGATGCTCGTTCAAGGACAACCTCTCCCATCCAGACTCTTTCTTATCCAGTTTGTGGCCCTGTTTTGTCAGTATTTCCCTTTTCTAAGTTGCACCTTTTAGCCAAATCACCCTCTTTTCCACAACTGTCGCACTTCCCTGGGTTTTTCTCAGTGTTAGGAGCTTCTATGGTCTGCATGGCTCTGAGCTTCAATTCTATATTTGCCCCCAGACGATTAGCTTCCTCTATTACTTCACCACAAGTGGGTGAGCTTTTATCCAAATCATGACATTGTACTTTTAACATCTTAGCTAGTTCAAACTGTAAGGCTGCTCCGAATGCAGCCTTTACTCGGACCAAATTTCGTCCTCTTTCTCTGGATTGTTATTAGGAGCTAGACCAGGAAGCTTGATCCAGACATCAACAAATCTTTCTGCAAAGTTTTTAACATCTTCACTTCCATTCTGTTGACATGCAGGTTTTTTACTCCAGTCAGTTTTAGATGGTCCAAATGTTTGCAGCCAATTGTGGATTGCCTGCCAACTGTGATTTAAAGTCTGTTCTTCCTGTCCCATGTGGTTGTTAACCCTGCAGTACAATGTTTGTCCTGCATTGTTCCCCATTGTGGCAGACAAGATTAGAACTCCATCCATAGACTGTCAGGCAGATATTTTCTTGAGTTTTTCTAATCCTTTCCATGTGTTCATACCTCCCCTCTTCAGGTGTGGCAATTCTTTGGGCCTACTTTCAACTAGTTTGTCTCATGGATTAAAATTGGATAAATTTATATCTAATCCCAAACCTCTCCCTCAATCTTTACTTTTCTTCCCTTCTGTCGTTTCCTCCATACAGGCCTCAGAACAACAGGGGGTGCCTCTTATCTTCTGAACTGATGGATGTGTCAGAACTTCCCTCAGGGCAGTGGGCACCACTGATAGTACGAATCTTATCTGGGCCATCACCTGGAGGGGCTGGTTGAGGCAAGGGTTTTGGATACAATGAGGCAATCACGTAGGGAGGAGGTGACGTGTGTGACGTAGTTTTAATTGTTCTAATTCCTTTTGAGTTTGTGATAATTCTTTCTCTGTGGTTTTTAATTCCTCTCAAACAGGTTTTATTTCCTCTCTTAGACTATGAATTTCTCTATCATAATTCAATTTTTCAATTATTTCTTGTCTCTATCTGAGTTGTTGTGTTACACAGAGTGACCAGCAATTTTTTTTTCTTATTTTTATATGGGTAGTCTTTCCCCAGACCCATTTAATATCATCCAGGGACCACTGCCCATGGAGGGTCCATACTTTAGACAAATTTTAGTCAGAGTCGTAGGATGGTTAAGTTGTTGTTCAATATGTTCCCTTAATTTCTACAAGACTTCATCCACAACAATGTCAGGTGGTGCCTGACCACCTTTAACTTTGGTAGGTAGTTCAAATTTAGACATTATCCCTGGATTTCAGGTTAGATTTGAACCAAAATAGACTCTCTAAGAGTCATAGACAATGGCTCTCCTTTTTCTGTCCTATGTCTCAGATCGAAACTGTCTAGTAGTTTCAGATCGCGTCAGACAGGGAAAATCTCAGACCACCACTTCCCCGCTTTGGATGTTTATTACATGAAGAGTCCTTACCTCTCGGTGACGATTAGATTGAAATGATTTTCAAAACCTCTTCCCCTTTATCCTTTTGCGATCCTGCTGACTACGCCTAGTTGTTGGGTACTCATGTCCCCGATAGTAGGAATAACCAGGCAGGGATCTACACGATGTTTTCTTGAAATCTTTATTGCAGAAGCATGGTGTTAATGGTACATAGCAAGGTGATGCAAAGCAGATCTATCTGTATTTGCCTCACATTCTTATACTTTATTTTTCCATTCTATGCTCTCTTGTTTACCCAATCCTTAGTGTCCACTTATCATCCCATTTACTTCTAACCAATCACATTTTACATGTCCAACCACAAGACGTTTCTCGTTATTCTGTAGTTATCTGTTAAGCTAGGCATGACCAAAACTTGCTCATCAACATCACTTGCTCCTACCGTAATTGCCAGATGTTTCCTTTAAGGATAATTCACTTGCAACCAGTTTCATGCCTGCGGCTAATGTTTGAATTCCGATTGTCTCAACACAATAATGTCTTTCCTTTACCCTTCTCAGACTTACCCACATGAACTCTGTTGTATCCCACACAGGGGCTCCCCAATTTCAGAATGTTGGACTTACAAATGCGAGTAATTATGAACATGATCCTGTACTGATTTTCAAGTTTGAAGACCTGACATTTCTTACACTTATGAATGGCTGCTTCCCATTGTCCTGAATTGTGCTAATGACATGTAAACAAATTGACCTGGGAGCTGCCTGTATATTCCTCTCTTACCATGTCTGTGCTTTTTGATATGCCATTAATTATCGCAATTGATCCCTTGACACCACTAGATAGTTTGACACCCTTTGCATAAATATTGGCCCCAGTGCAGTTCAGACTATCCCAATGGTACAGCTGCACCTTTCCCTAGTGCAAATGGCGCACAGATCAGAGTGCATTTCTCCCACACCAGGCTTTCAGCAGTATACTTGTCTTCCTCATTGGATTTGGCCTATGCTAATTTACAGGCGAGTTAGGTAATCATCCAAAGGTTATAATCTTCAAATTCTGTAATTTGCTGTTACCTACACAGACCACTACCACTGGACCCTCCCCCTATCTTTGAAAATAGCTTTTCAACTCTGAGTAGATATCTGAAACCCTGGTACAATGGCAGGCAAAATAGCCACCTAATACTGAAGATTTGTGCTCCAGAATTTGCCGCTCCCCTAGCCAAGCTGTTCCAGTACAGTTACACTGGCATCTACCCAACAATGTGAAAAATTGTCTGGAAATAAAATGCAGGACAAACCCAGACAGTCCAGTTATTGCCCCATCAGTCTCCTCTTGTTCATCAGTATAGTGATGGAAGGTGTCATCAACAGTATTATTAACAGCACCTGCTCAGCAATAGCCTGCTCAGTGACGCCCAGTTTGGATTCCACCAGGGCCACTCAGCTCCTGACCTCATTACAGCCTTGGTTTAAACATTGAAAAAAAAACTGAATTCCAGAGGTGAGGGGAGAGTGACAGGCCTTGACATCAAAATTGTAGCTAACTGAGTGTGGCATCAAGGATCAGAAACAAAACTGGAATCAATGGGAATCCAGGGGCAAATTCTTAGGTGGTTAGAGTCAAACCTGACACATAGGAAGGTGGTCATGGTTGTTGGAGGTCAGTCATCTCAGCTCCAGGACACTTATGCACGAGTTCCTCAGGGTAGTGCCCTAGGCCCAACCATCTTCAGCTGCTTCATCAATGACCTTCCCTCCATCATAAGGTCAGAGGTGGGGATGTTCGATGATAATTGCACAATGTTGAGCACCATTTGCAACTCCTCAGATACTGAAGCAGTCCATGTTTAAATTTAAGAAGATCTTGACAATATCTACGTTTGGGCTGACAAGTGGCAAGTAACATTGACCACCTCCACTAAAAGTCATTCTAAATACCACCCCTTGACAGTCAATGGCGTTACCATTACCAAATCCCCCACTGTCATCATCCTGGGGGTTATCATTGACCAGAAACTTAACTGAACTTACCATATAAAAAACATTGGCTACAAGAGCAGGTCAGAGACAAGGGATACTGCAGCGAGTAACCCTGACTTCCCAAAGACTGTCCAATATCTACAAGGCACAAGTCAGGAATGTGATGGAATACTCCCCACTTGCCTGGATGAGTGCAGCTCCAACAACACTCAAGAAGCTTGACACCTTCCAGGATAAAGCAGCCCACTGATTGGTATTACAGTCACAACCATCCACTCTCTGCACCAACGATGCTCAGGAGCAGCAGTTTTTACGATCTACAAGAACTATTGCAGAAATTCATTGAAGATCCTTAGACAGCACCTTTCAAACCCACTATCAGTTTCATCTCAAAGAACAAGGGCAACACCACCACCTTCAAGATCTCCTCCAAGCCATTTACTCTCCAGTTTTGGAAATATATTGCCATTCCTTCACTGTCACTGGATCAAAATCCTGGAATTCCCTCCCTAAAGGCATTGTGGGTCAACCCACAGCAGGTGGACTGCAGCAGTTCAAGAAGGCAGCTCACCACCACCTTCTCAAGAACAACTTGGGATGGGCTATAAATGTTGGCCCAGCTAGCGACACCCACATATCCCACAAATGAATAAAAAGAAGTGAGATAACGAGAGTTCAGAGTTCCTGTTAGAGTAAAAAGTAAGGCTGGTAGCATTAGAGAACAATAGATGAATAAAGATATTGAGGTTCTAGTCAAGAAAAAAAGAATCATATGTCTGATAGAGACAACTTGGTTTAAATAAACTTCTTGAGCAATATAAAGAGGGTAGGGGCATTCTTAAGATGGAGATCAGGAAAGCAAAGAGCAGAAATGAGATAGCTTTGGCAAATAAGGTTAAGGATAATCCAAAGAGATTCCACAGGTTTATTGGGAGAACTAGGAAGGGTCATGAAAAAGCTTTAGTGGGTAAGGTTAAGGATAATCCTAAAGCGTTCTACACTTATGTGAGGAACAAGAGGATGGCCAAATTGAGGGTCAGGCCGATCAGGGATAGTGAAGGGAACTTGAAGGGTCTTAATGAATACTTTGCTTCAGTAGTCACTACTGGGAGGGAACTTGATGTTTCAGAGGACAGCATGAAACAGATTGATATGCTAGAATAGGTTGATGTTAGGAAGGAAGATGTGCAGAAAATTTTGAAAAACATAAGGATAGATAAATCCCCTGGTCCAGACAGGATAATTCTTAGGTTACTACAGTAAGTGAGGGAAGAGATTGCTGCACCTTTGCTGATGATTTGCCACTGGAATTGTAGCAGGTGATTAGAGGGTGGAAAATACTTGTTTGAGAAAGGGAAAAAGGATAATCCTTGGAATTATGTCAGTGGTGGGCAAATGCTGGGAGAGAGGATTTATGATTATTTGATTGATTGATTGTAGTTTGATTAGAGACAGTCAGCATGGCTTTGTGAGGGGCAGGTCATGCCTCACAAACTTATTGAATTCTTTGAGGATGTGATAAAACACATTGATGAAGGTAGAGCAGTGGATGTGGTATACATGAATTTTAGCAAGGTGTTTGATAATGTTCCACACAGTAGGCTCATTCAGAAAGTAAGGTGGCATGAGATACAGGGAAATCTGGCTGTCTGGATATAAATTGGCTGGCCCATAGAAGACAGAGGGTGGTGATAGATGGTAAGTATTTAGCCTGGAGCTTGGTGACCAATGGTGTTCTGCAGGGATCTGTTCTAGGACTCCTGCTCTTTGTGGTTTTTATAAATGACTTGGATGATATGAAAGTTGGTAGAGTTGTGGATAGTGTGGAGGGTTGTTGTGGGTTGCATTGGAACATTGATAGAATGCAGAACTGGGCTGATGGAGTTCAACCTGGAAAAGTGTGAAGTGATTCACTTTGGTGTACCATGCGTCTTTTTCCTAGGGATGAATTTCTGTTGTGTTTCCAGAAACTCCTGCCATCGCTGTTCCACTGTCTTTCCTGCTAGGCTCCTCTCCCAGTCGATTCTACCCAGCTCCTCCCTCAAACCTCTGTAGCTGCCTTTATTGGGCTATAACTTCAACAGATGAACCAACATGTAGCAATAACTTCAACAGATGAACCAACATCTAGCTGAAGAAATTCCTCCTCATCTTAATTTTCAAAGGTCATCCCTTCACTACGAGGAAGCATCTTCTCTACATCCACTCTATCCAGGTTTTCAGTATACCGTAAGTTTCAATGAAGTACCCCTCATCTTTCTAAGCTTCATCGATACTGACCCAGAGTCCTCTACCACTCCTCATATGTCAAGCCCTTTGTCCCCAGGATCATTCTTGTGAACCACTCATGTGAAATAACCCATTAATGTGTTGGATCTTTAGTTTGACCATATCAATAACCAATCAAAATTTAAGTGGCATTAGTAGCTGATGCACAGATTTGCCAGTCAATAAAATGAGACCACCGTGGAGATTTCTCACTAAAAGAGGCTGTCAAGTTTGAAAGCTTTTGAAGACAGAAACTGCTGAGCTGTTTCTCTGTCTGTGACAGTGCGCTGCACTCCCAGAACTGTACCTGAGAGCCAAGTTAAATATATTGTTGGATATAATTTCAGTCATCTCAAAAAAAAAGACCTTAGATTATGTACAAGATCCATAGCAAGTATGACACCCTACTGCCCTCTACTACCCTCGAGGTAATTAGGGATGGACAATGAATACTGGTCTGGCCAGTGATGTATCCCTTGAATAAATATGCAAACAAAAACCTCATTTCAATCTGAACTGCCCTGCTATAAAGCAGCACTGCAGAATGGGAGCTTGTACATGTCCAATTGGGATCTCTGATGAGGAACAGGAGGGATACCAATAGCAACAGCACAAGGACAAACAGCAGCAACCCTCTCGACAGGCACATCCCTCTCCATCACACAGACATGGTGGAGACAGAGACCTAGTTCCAAGGGGGATATATGCCTGGCAAAAGGTATGTAAGTAGAGGATTGGCTTCCTCAATTGACAGATAAATAGTGCCTTGCAACAGTCAGACCTCTGTGCCATGTCTTTGCTGATATCTGCAGTCTCCTGGAAGAAAACCTCTTTCTAATGGAGTCAAGGTGGGTATGTATTATCAGTGTTGTCTAAGGTTAGTACAGCCCTGAACAGCTTCACGTCCAGACTCCAGTCAGCTGACCAAAAGTACATCTCTCAATGTGTGCTATACTATAACTGTCAAAGATGTTACTTTGATTCTGATGAGGCAACTGAAATTCTATGGATTATTGTCATGTACGTACATGACCTTCTGCCAGTTTGGAGAAGTCTGATTGGATTCCAATGTAGAATTCAATTCCTTTAGAGGTTCCCTCCAGGGTAAGCCCTCGGATCAGGAGTATGGTCAGAATCACATTAGGTAATGTCGCAGTGAAATAAACCACCTGAGCACAGAATAAATTATTAGATATTCCCATATTCCCCATGTAAAGTATTCAACTTAACTGAATATTAAAGCAATAGGATTTTAATCGATGCAGAGAATGAAACAGAATAGAATTAGAGAAATAATAATCAGCTGGAGTACATATTTGAAACTGAGATAGGTACTGTAACTGAAATTAAATCATACATTATTTTTCTAAGATATGATATATACTCATGAAAAGTTATATGTCGAAGGGTAAGATTTTAATTCAAAGATAGGGAGTTTGCTGTCACAAGAGAGAGATTTTGGAGAGATTGTAATCCATTCTGACCTATGAACAAGCTATTGTACTTACTATGTCGCAGACTGTTCCCATCAACCCAACCACCAACAGTAATGCAAGGGGATAATAGCTTGTAAGCAAACACGAGAAGCTGAACACATACCTTCACAGGTGTGCTGTTCTATATTGCTATCCAGTAAGTTTACATCACAGCATGTTTGGTTTCATATTCGAAGTGGGTAGTAGTACAAAAAATTTGTACTTTTGGGTTAAAGATCAGGGTTCAACACATGCATGAGGGAAACAAAATTCCCCAGAGTCCCTGTAGCAGTAACTGAAATCCTTAAAATGAGGGAGACATTGCAGGAATACTGCTGTTCTTTTCCTCAGGAGAAAGATCCACAGATCTCCCTCAGGCCTGAAGTGCCAATTAAGTTTTATGAATCTCCCCTCTTCAATGAGACACTGTTAACATTACCTGGGAGATAAACCAGCCACTTCACAAATAATTTATAAGCTCTAGTTTTATTGTTATAGAAATCTGTATTTTTATAATTGTTTTAATTCTACTCAGCACTAATCATTTACCTTTCCTGAAGATTTGATTCCTTTTGATAACACCGCCCCAATTATGAGCCAGGCCAGAAACAGACAGAGGGCTAAATACCAGACGATCTCCCCAGTCTCATCCATTGAACTTGTACGGCGTAAAACCACTTTACTGAACAAAATAACAATAGAAAACAGTTTGTCTAAGGTCAAATGTCTTTGCACAGAGACACCTTATAAGGTTAACAGGTTTTGTCTAGGTATTTTTCAATTATCCTGTTGAAAAGTGTTATTACATATCTTTGGAGCAGATAGGAAATGAACTCAGACCTGCTGGCTCAGTTGAAGGGACATTACCACCACATCACAAGGGATCTTCAAGATTTTGTTCACACTGTGAACGCTGATGAAATTCCTCAGATTCTAATTTAATTCAAAAACAAACATTCATAAGAAATGATTCATTGACTGCTTTACCATGCACAGGCACCCCTTCATTGACTTCCTGACTATAGATATGAATACAGGAACAGAGGAAGGCTATTTAACCACTTGAGCTTGTCCTACCATTAAATGAGTTTGTGACTGATCTGGGACCTGACCTCCACCACCTCAGCTTCGCCCTCACTCCTTAATGAAATAGATCAAAGTCTGAGATGAATAAGGAAATCTAGCAACTCAGAGACACATGCTAAAGGCAAAACTGACCGACCTCAGCAACCTCTACATCTGGACAATGTTCCTTTTAATCACTGGAGAAAAATAGCAACTAACATGCTTACAGTGCACGGGCAGGATACATCCTCATGACTGATAACTTCACTAAACTAATAACTGTTTGATGAATTGGTAATATGATGAATGTAAGCATTACTTAAATAATTCCTACTATTGTCAGTTTATTTGGCATATCAAAGTAGATAGTATCTGACAATGGATCGCAGATCTTTGTCAAACCAACCTAAGGCATGTGTGTCAAAGGAGGAGTGACTCATATCCCCCTATCAGCTTACTATCCGAGGTTCAGAAAAGATTTACAAGGATGTTGCCATGGTTGGAGAATTTGAGCTGTAGAGAGAGGTTGAATAGGCTGCGGTTGTTTTCCCTTGAGCATCAGAGGCTGAGATTTATAAAATCATGAGGGGCATGGATAGGATAAATAGACAAGGTATTTTCCCTGGGGAGGGAAGTGTCCAGAACTGGAAGGCATAGGTTTAGAATGAGGGGGAAAGGTATAAAAGAGTCCAAAGAGGCAACTTTTTCATGCAAGAGTCATACATGTATGGAATGAGCTGCCAAAGGAAGTGGTGGAGGCTAGTACAATTGCAACATTTAAAAGGCATCTGGATGGGTATATGAATAGGAAAGTTATGGAAGGATATGGGTCCAGTGCTGGCAAGTGGGACGAGATTGGGTTGGGATATCTGGTCAGCATGGACAAGTTGAACTGAAAAGTCTGTTTCAGTGCTGTACATCTCTATGACTCTATTAATGTTGTTAATACTGTTTCAATATATTTTTATAATTATTAAAAGGACAACAGGTACCTGTATAAAACAGTTTCATTTGTCTGTTTGCGACCTCTTATCTTTGGAAAAAAGGGTTATGTCAGGTTATATCTCAACATCAATGTGTGATATACCATTTCGAAAAATGGTCATGATGCCAGCAATATATCATGGCATGTGACATAGTGGTACAAAGTTCTCAGTCTCCATCTTACTGACCTCTAGCCTCTTGCAGCATGACATGCTGAGAAACATACTACAGTACATTTGATTATTGAGCTTGAGTCCAAACGCACAATTGTTAGTGACTGTAGTGTACACTAGTAAATATGAGGAGCTATAACAAGTCTATTGAATTCTTTAGTACTGCATAACCCACATTTCATCTTTATGTTATAGGCGTGAATAAAAGTGTCACAGTGTGATAGTTGCAAATCACCAGCATTTCATGCCATATCAAGTCAAGGCCAGAAATAGAGAATACCCAAGGAACTAATAATAAAAGGGAACTTAAGCTAATTAATATCAGCAGTGAAAAAGTATTGGAAAAAACTAAGTGATGAAAAGCCAATAGATCCCCAGGACCTAAAGGGGTACATCCTCATCTGGAAAGAGGTATCCACAGAGATAATGGACCAATGAGTGAATATGTTTCAGAATCCCTATGGTTTAGAATGTCTCAGTGAAATTAGCAAATGTACCATTACTTTCCAAGAAAAAACAGGAAAGTGAAAATAGGAACTGACTGACCAGGCAGCTGACATCAATTGATGGAAAAATGTTTTAATGTTATTATCAAGAGAAACCTAACAACCCATTACAAACATATTATACGATACATATTTACTAAATGAAAATCATATTCAATTAATTTGTTAGATGCTTTCTTGGTTACAAATAATGAAGAATTTGGATTTTCAAAGGTATTCAGTTATGTCGGAGAAAAGATTAGTGTACAAATAAAATGGTCATGGAGTTAAGGGGGCACATCAGCATGGATGGAGAATAGACAGCATGATTTCAAAAGGCAGATCATACTTGACTAACTTAATTGATCATTTTTAATGAAATAATGGATAATGCTGATGATGGAAATCCAATGTATGTTGTGTATATCGATTTTAAAAATACATTTGACACATAAAAAAACTGGTTAATAAAACTGATGCTTCTGGTATAGGAGGACCGGTGTCCAACTGTGTTTTAAAATGGCTTAAATGTAGAATACAATGAATTATAGGAATTGGTTATTGTCATAGTGAAGGATAATATACAGTGGTGTATCCCAAGGATCAATACTGGATCCATGATTTGATTTGCGTTTACTCTAAATAGCCTGACTCCAGAATGCAGAATAGTACTTCAAGATCTTGCGGAAGAAACCAGACTTCAAGAATTGGTGAGCAGTGACAATGATAGAAATTGCCTCCAACTTTAGACCATCAGATCATAAGACACAGAAGTGGAAGCAAGGCCATTTGGCCCATCGAGTCCACTCCGCCATTTAATCATACCTGATGAGCATTTCAACACCACTTACCCGCACACTCCTCGGAGGCCTTAATTCCTTGCAAATCAAAAATTTATCAATCTCTGCCTTGAAGACATTTAACGTCCAGCCTCCACTGTGCTCTGTGGCAATGAATTCCACAGGCCCACCACTCTCTGGCTGAAGACATGTCTCCTCATTTCCGTTCTGAATTGAACCCCTCTAATTCTAAAGTTGTGCCCACGGGTCCTAGTCTCCCCACCTAATGGAAACAACTTCCCAGAGTCCACCCTTTTAAGCCATGCATTATCTTGCAAGTTTCTATTAGATCTCCCCTCAACCTTCTAAACTCTAAACAATCCAGGATCCTCAGTGTTATCGTATGTTAGGCCACCATTCCAGGGATCATCCAGGTGAATCTCCGCTGGACACGCTCCAGTGCAGTGAGTCCTTCCTGAGGTGTGGGGCCCAAAATTGGACACACTACTCTAAATGGGGCCTAGCTAAAGTTTTATAAAGTCTCAGAAGCACATCGCTGCTTTTTACATTCCAGCCCTCTTGAGATAAATGACAACATTACATTGCTTTCTTATCACAGATTCAACCTGCAAATTAACCTTTAGAGAATCCTGACTAGCCTTCCACATCACTTTATACTTGGCTTTAGGAATTTTCCTAACATTAGAAAATAGTCCATGCCTGTATTCTTTTTTCCAAAGTGCAAGACCTCACATTTGCTCACTTTGAATTTCATCAGCCAGTTCCTGGACCACGCTCCTAAACTGTCTAAATCTTCTGCAGCCTCCCCACCTCACAGTACTACCTGCCTTCCACATAACTTCCTAAGATCGTCAAGCTTCACCAGATTGCCACCAGTCCCTTCATTCAGATCATTAACCATATAAAGTGAACAGCTGTGGCCCCTACACCAAACCCTGGGGACACTACGGTCACTGGCTGCCATTCCGAAAAAAGAACCTTTTATTCCAATTCTCTGCCTCTGTCAGACAGCCAATCCTCAATCCAATGCCATACTCGCAACCTCAAACACCATGGCGCTCATCTTACTCAGCAGCCTTGCATGAGGCACCTTATCAAAGGCCTTTGGAAGTCTAGATAGATTAGTTTTACTGGGTTTTCCCTGGGCTAACTTACTTGTTACCTCTTCAAAGTATTGAAAGGTTTGTCAGGCACAACCTCCCCTTACAAAATCCATGCTGACTTGTTCTAATCTGACCCTGCACTTCCAAGAATTTAGATGTCTCATCTTTAACAATGGATTCTAGAATTGACCAACACGTTAGGTTAGGCTAATCGGCTTATAATTTTCCATCTTATGTCTTGAATCTTTCATGACAAGGTGATAACAACAGCGATTTCCATCATCTGGGACTTCACTGACACTAATGAGCTTTGAAAGATCACAACCAACACCTCCGCTATTTCCTCTGAAACTCTAGGATGTAGCCGATCAGGCCAAGAGATTTAAGAATTTTTACATCTTTTAGCTTCTCTAGCATTTTCTCTTTGTGTAATGGCTACCATACTCAACTCTGTCCCCTGACTCTCCTTAATTGTTGGGATATTACTCGTGTCTTTCCACTGTGAAGATTGACGCAAAGTACTTATTAAGTTCT